>NC_133602.1:0-92476 GCF_964106895.1 Numenius arquata | reverse complement strand
CATGAACTGGCCCCAGCACCCCCAAACTGCCCCAGGAGCCCTCCCAAACTAACCCCAGCACCCCATAAACTGCCCCCAGCAGCCACAAAATGCCCCAGGAGCCCCCAAAACTAGCCCCAGCAGCCCATAAACTGCCCCCAGCAGCCCCAAACTACTCCCAGCAGCCCCAAACTGCTCCAGCGCCCCCGAAATGCCCCAGCACCCCATGAACTGCCCAGGCACCCCCCAAACTGCCCCCAGCTCTGCCCCAGGTCAGGCCCCAGCCGCTCCAGCACCCCCAGTTCCCCCAACTCTGCCCCGCTTCAGCCCCCCCCCCCCCCCCCCCCCCCCCCCCGGGCCCCGTCAGCCCCCCTCAATGGCCCAATTCGCCCCAGATCTCCTCCCAGTCATCTCCCGCACTCCCCAACTACCCCCCCCGCCCCCGGTCCCAGGCTCCCCAGATCCCCCCAAACCCCCCAGATCCCCCGGTCCGTACATGCCCCGCCGGCGGCACCGAGGGGACGCGGGCAAAGTCCCCCGCCGCGCCCGCAGCAAAGATGGCGCCAGCGCCGCTGCCCTCTTCCAAGATGGCGCCCGGCCAGACCCCGCCCCGTTTCCGGTCTGTGCAGGAAGGGGCGGAACCAGGCGCGGGAAGGGGGGGGGGGAAGATGGCGGACAACGCGAAGGGGCGGCCGGCGGCGGCCCCCGGGGGGAAGGCGCTGTCGGCGGAGCAGGTCCGGGCCCGGGAGCGGCGGGGGGCGCCGGGAGGGGCTCGGGCACTTGGGGAGGGGGGGTCCCTGGGCAGGGCCCGGGGCGGGGGCGGTCCCCGGGCAGCGGGGGAGGGGCCCCGGGGGGCTCCCGGCCCTGTCACCGTCACCGTCGTTGTCCCCGCAGGTGGTGGCCCGGTTCAACCGGCTGCGGCAGGAGCAGCGGGGCCTGGCCTCGAAGGCGGCCGAGCTGGAGCTGGAGCTGAACGAGCACAGGTGGGATTGGGGGGGGCGGGTTGGGGCCGCCGGGGCCTCCCCCGCCTCAGCCTCCCCTTCATCCCCCTCCTCCTCCTCCTCCTCCTCTTCCCCCCCCAGCCTGGTCATCGAGACGCTGCGGGAGGTGGATCCCACCCGCAAGTGCTACCGCATGGTGGGCGGCATCTTGGTGGAGCGGACGGTCAAGGAGGTGCTGCCCGCGCTGGAGAACAACAAGGAGCAGGTGGGGGGCGGCCCCCGGGATCCCCCCGCCACCCCGGAGCCACCCGAGTCCCCCCTCGGGACACCCACGGCCCCCCCAACATCCCCTGGACCCCTCCCTGGGACCCCTGAACCCCTCTGGAGCCCCTCCACGACCCCTGGAGCCCCCAGAGCCCCCCCCGGGACCCCTCCCTGAACCCCTCTGGAGCCCCGCTTTAGACCCCCAGAGTCACTCTGGGACCCTGGAACCCCCAGGACCCCCCTGAGCACCCCAGGGTCATCCTGGGATCCCTGAGCCCCCCCAGGGTCCTCCTGAGCCCCCCCTGCCTTGGGACCCCCTGGGATCCTTGGGCCCTCCCTGAGACCCTACAGAGTCTCCTCGGAACCCCCCCCCAGAGACTCCCCCTGTGAACCTGTGACCCCCTGAGCCCCCTGGAACCCCTTGAGCCTTCCCAGGAGCCCCCTGATCTCCCCTTGGGACCTTCTGATCTCCCCTTGGGACCCCCTGGAGCCTCCCCCCCTCCCCGGGATCTGGCTGCCTCCCCCTGACCCCTCTTTCCTCCCCCCACCCCACCTCATTTTTCCCCCAGATCAGCAAAATCATCGAGTCTCTGGGGCAGCAGCTGCAGGCGAAGGGCCGGGAGCTGAACGAGTTCCGGGAGAAGCACAACATCCGCCTGGTGGGGGAGGAGGACCCCCGGCAGCCCCCCAAGGAGGGGCCCGAGGGGGCCAAGGGCAGCGCAGCCGGAGTCCTGGTCTCCTAGCGCCCACCCCCCCAACCCCCCCTCTGCGGTGTCTAGTGCTGCCCCTGCCCCGCTTTTGTTAAATAAATGGCTTTTTTGTCCCTTTGGTCACGGGCCACGTGTGGGCAGCTCTGGGGGGGGGGGTAGGAAAAGTGGGGGGGGGGGCAGACTCCCCCCCCACCTTGGCTTGCCACAGGGGGACGCAGTGCCACTGTCCCCACTGTCTGTGGGGAGGTGACACTTTGGGGGAGGTGTGTGTGTAGATGGTGGCCTCGGCCACTGTTTTCTTGCTGTGGCCACCAAAAATGCTCTGTGGTGCTTTGGGCTCCTGGTGGGTGGGTGTGTGTCCCCGGGACCCCTCGGAATCTCCCTGGAACATCCCTGCCCCCCCCCCCAGCACCCCCTGATCCCCACCTTGGGACCTTCCAGGATCTCCCCCAAGCCACCGCAGGACCCCCCTGTCACCCCTTGGGACCCCCCCCGTCACCCCCTGGTGCCTGAAACCCTGGGGGGACGGGATGGATGATACGACACCCCAAAATGGGGGTGGTGGTGCCACAGGTGGGGAGAGGGGACGGCAGGGGACGCGGTGGTGGCACTGGGGAGGGAGGACATCGGTGTCACCGTCACCCTGAGCGGGGCAGGGCCCGGCGTGTGCCGGTGTGTGCCGGCGAGTGGCACCCGGGGGGTGCGGCGATGGCGGGGGGGGGGACACACACAGGACAGGACAGGAGGGGCCGTGGCTGCTGTTGACTGTACACAGCCCCCGCCCGCGGCGTCACCCGCCACCGGGCACAGCCGGTTCCCCACGGCCACCGGCCCCATATAACGCCGGTGACACCGGGGCCGGCGAGGGACGGACGCCATGGAGGGGGCCGGGGGGCCGCGGCTGGCGGAGGCCGAGAGGGAGAGTCTGGTGGGCTCCGTCCACGGCGTCTCGGGGCCCGGTACCGCCGGGGGACACCGTGGGGACACGGGGTGGGGGGGGACACACAGGGACACCGATGGCCTTTTTTGGCCCCGAAATGGGGTTGGGGAGGGGGGAGCAGGCGGGGAAGGGTCGGGGTTGGGGACGTTGGGGGGTGACGGCGTGGGGGTGACGGCGTTGTCCCCGCAGTGGTGACGGCCACCCGCATGGCGGGGGCGGCCATGTACGAGCTGGTGCGCGTGGGGCACGCGGAGCTGGTGGGGGAGATCATCCGGCTGGACGGGGACATGGCCACCCTCCAGGTCTACGAGGAGACCTGTATCCTACCCCCCCCGTGTCCCCCCGCCCCGCGTCCCCTCCTGTGTCGTCCCCCCCGTCCCCTCCCCACCGCCCTGCCTGTCCCCAACCCTCTCTGTCCCCCCTGTCCCGTCTTGTCCCCCCTCCCCTGTCCCTCCTGTCCTTCTCTGTCCCCTCACGCCCCCCCGCCTTGTCCCCCCCATCTCCCTGTCCTGCCCTTCCCTTCTCCCGCGTCCCCCTCCCCCTGTCCCCTCCTGTGTCCCCCGTCCCCCCATCCTGTCCCCTTCCTGTCCCCCCTGTCCTGTTCTCCCTGTCCCCTCCCTGTCATTCCCCCCCATCCTGCCCCCCCGTCCCCTCATCCTGCCCTGTCCCCCTGTCCAGTCCCCTCCCTGTCCCCCCCAAACCCCCTGTCTGCTCCCTGTCCCCCCATCCAGTCCCCTCCCTGTCCCCCCCAGACCCCTGTCCCCCCTCCCTGTCCCCCCTAGCCCCCCTGTTCCCTCCATGTCCCCCCCATCCTGCCCTGTCCCCTCCCTGTCCCCTCTAGTCCCCCTGTCCCCTCCTTGTCCCCCATCCTGCCCTGTCCCCCCATCTTTTCCAGCCCCTCCGCCCCCCCCCCCCCATCCCCATCCCTGTGTCCCCCCCCCCACGCTGGGTGGCCTTTCCTGAGCGCGGTGGCAGCGGGGGTGCGGGTGGGGGACCCTGTGCTGCGCACGGGGAAGCCGCTCTCGGTGGAGCTGGGCCCCGGGATCCTGGGCTCCATCTTCGACGGGATCCAGCGCCCGCTGCGGGACATCGCCGCCCTCACCCGCAGCATCTACATCCCGCGGGGCACCAACGTCCCCGCGCTGCCCCGGCACCTCTCCTGGGACTTCACCCCCAGCAAGGACCTCCGGGTGAGCGGGGGACACCCCACCACCCCCCCTGCCCCCTCCCCGGGACACGGTGGGGGACACCCCCCCCCCCCCCCCGCTGGGGGTCCCGCATCCTCACGGCCGACCCCCCAACCCCTGCCAGGTGGGGAGCCACGTCACCGGGGGTGACGTCTACGGGACGGTGATGGAGAACTCGCTCATCCAGCACAAGATCATGGTGCCACCGCGCAGCCGGGGCACCGTCACCTACATCGCACCCCCCGGGCACTACAGCGTCTCGGTGCGGGGTTGGGGGCGGGTGATGGGGTGGACAGGGTGACGGGAGTTGGGGTAATGGGGTGATGGATGATGTCGGGTGATGTGGTGTTTGATGGTGGGGTGATGGGTGGTAGGTTGACAGGGTGATGTGGTGTTGGATGGCGGGGTGTTGGGGTGATGGGTGATGAGGTAACATGGTGATGGATGTCAGGGTGATGTGGTGTTGGATGGTGGAGTGTTGACAGGGTGATGTGTTGTTGGATGGCGGGGTGTTGGGGTGATGGGGTGGTGGGGTGACAGGGTGTTGGGGTGAGTTTGGATGGTGGGGTGTTGGGGTGATGGGGTGGTGGGGTGACAGAGTTATGTGGTGATGGGGTGTTGGGGTGATGTGGTGTTGGATGGTGGGTTTTTGGGGTGGTGGGGTGACGGGTGGTGGGGTGTTGGATGGTAGGGTGATGGCGTTGATGGGTGTTGGATTGATGGATGTTGGGGTGATGGGAGATGGGGTGGTGGGTGATGGGGTGACAGGGTGAGAGGGTGTTGAGGTGATGGGTGACGGGGTGGTGGGGTGATGTGGAGTGGCTGGTGGAGTGCTGGGGTGATGGGGTGACAGGGTGGTGGTGGGGTGACGGGGTGGTGGCTGTGGGGGTGCCCTGTCCCCATGCCTGTCCCCCCGTCCCCGCAGGACGTGGTGCTGGAGCTGGAGTTCCAGGACAGCCCCGAGAAGCTGCCGATGCTGCAGGTCTGGCCCGTGAGACAGACCCGGCCCGTGGCCGAGAAGCTGCCGGCGAATCACCCCCTGCTGACGGGGCAGCGGGTGCTGGACGCCCTCTTCCCGTAGGGACACACCGGGGACGGGGGCAGGATGGGGTGGGAGATGGGGATGGAGCTGGAGAGCGGGACGGGGATGGGGACAGGGATGGAGCTGGAGATGGGGACTGGGGACATGGGGAGGGGATGGGGGACAGGGACGGGGATGGAGATAGAGCTGGAGATGGGGACTGGGGACCCGGGGACATGGGGAGGGGTTGGGGGACAGGATCGGGGATGGAGATGGGGTTGGGGGACAGAGATGGGGACAGGGACAGGGATGGGTTTGGGGGATTGGGGACAGGGGATGGGGACAGAGATGGAAGCAGGGATAGGGCTGGAGATGGGAATAAGGGACAGGGATGGGGTGGGGACAGTCCTGTCAGGGAAAAAGGGGACAGTAGGGGGGCTGCTGGGTGACACTGGGGGGGCCCTGCTCATTCCAGACGATCCCCAGGAGGGACAGGGATGGGGACAGGGACGGGGGTCCCTCCCAGCTCCGTGGGGACGTAGCGGGGCGGTGCCAGGGGACCGCAGCCACCCACCTTGGCTGTCCCCACGTGCCCCGTCCCCCCCGTCCCCAGGTGCGTGCAGGGGGGCACCACGGCCATCCCGGGGGCCTTCGGCTGCGGCAAAACCGTCATCTCCCAGTCCCTCTCCAAGTATTCCAACAGCGACATCATCGTCTACGTGGGCTGCGGCGAGAGGGGCAACGAGATGTCCGAGGTCCTGCGGGACTTCCCCGAGGTGGGGCTGGGGGCCGGGGGGGACACGGGGGCCGGGGAGGGACACGGGGAGCGGTGGCCGGAGGGGGTGACGGTGAGGCCACCCCCAGCTCACCATGGAGGTGGACGGGAGGACGGAGACCATCATGAAGCGCACGACGCTGGTGGCCAACACCTCCAACATGCCGGTGGCCGCCCGCGAGGCCTCCATCTACACCGGTGGGTCAGGGGACCCCCACGGTGGGGGGGGTGGGGGGGTGTGAGTGTGAACATGCACGGGGCACGAGTGAGCGTGCACAGGGCATGGCTGGGCGTGCACGGGCACGTGTGAGTGTGCAGAGAGTATGTGAGTGTGCACGGCCTGTGTGAGCGTGCAGGACGTGTGAACACGCGTGGGCATGTGTGGGTATGCATACATGTGAGGCTGCATGGCACATGTGAGCATGCACGGGCACGTGTGAGTGTGCAAGGCGTGCATGAGTGTACACAGCATATGTGAGCATGCACAGCACATGTGAGTATGCATGGGCACGTGAGCGTTCACAGGCTTGTGTGTGTACATGTGTGAGTGTGCACGGGGCACGTATGGGTGTGCACAACTCGCATGAACATGCATGGGCACCTGTGAGAGTGCACACAGCACATGTGAGTGCACAGAGCTTAGACGAGTGAGCTTGCACGACACATGTGAGTGTTCACACGTGTTCACCTACCCCGTGAGCCCACTAGTGCACCCAGCCACGTGCACGGGGGTGGGGAGGGTTGCACAGATGGAGTGGCCACGGGCTCCCACCGAGTGTGCGAGGTCCATGGCCACGCATGCGAGGTCCGTGGCCTCGTGTGCGAGCCCCGTGGCCACGCACGTGTGCGAGCCACGTGCCGCCGGCGCAGGCATCACGCTCTCCGAGTACTTCCGCGACATGGGCTACAACGTCAGCATGATGGCCGACTCCACCTCCCGCTGGGCCGAGGCGCTGCGCGAGATCTCGGGGCGCCTGGCCGAGATGCCGGCGGGTGAGTACCCCCTTCCCGGGACACCCTGTTTGGGGACGGGACGGGACACGACACCCCTGGCCCCGAGGGGCTCCAGCGGGACCCTGACGCTGGCTGTGCCCCCCCCCCCCCGCAGACAGTGGCTACCCGGCGTACCTGGGGGCTCGCTTGGCTTCCTTCTACGAGCGCGCGGGGCGAGCGCGGTGCCTGGGGTCCCCCACTCGCGAGGGCAGTGTCAGCATCGTCGGCGCGTGAGTTGGGGGGGGTCCTGGGGTTGGGGGGGTGGCGTGGGGGACCCCCCACCCCAACACCCCTCTGTGCCTTGTCCCGTGTCCCGTCCCGTCCCCCCCCTGCAGTGTGTCCCCACCGGGAGGGGACTTCTCGGACCCCGTCACCTCGGCCACGCTGGGCATCGTGCAGGTGAGCGGGCACCAGGGGACCCCCGTGGAGACATCTCCAGGGGTAGGGGGTACCAGGGGGTGGCATCTCCAGGGGATGTTGGGGACACCTATGGGGACATCTCTGGGGGACGTGGGGATACCCAGGGGTGGCAGCATGAGGGGACACTGGGGACAACCATGGGGACATCTCTAGGGGTAGGAGGTACCAGGGGGTGACATCTCCAGGGGACACAGGGGACACCCGTGGGGACATCTCTGGGGGACATTGAGGTACCAGGGCGTGGCATCTCCAGGGGATGTTGGGGACATCTCCAGGGGTAGGGGGTACTGGAGTCTGGCATCTCCAGGGGACACGGGGGCACCTGTCGGTGGTATTGCTGGGGGGCACTGGGGACACCCATGGGGACATCTCCAGGGGTAGGAGGTACCCAGGTGGGAACACCTCCAGGGGACATGGGGGTATCTGTGGGTGCTATCACCGGGGGACACTGGGGACACCCGTGGGGACATCTCCAGGGGACATGGGGGTGCCCATGGGTGCTGTTGCTGGGGGACACTGGGGGACACATGGGGACCCTCCCACCCTGGCGCAGCCCCCTCTGACCCCCCCGGTGCCCCCCCCCCCCCCCTCCCCAAGGTGTTCTGGGGCCTGGACAAGAAGCTGGCGCAGCGCAAGCACTTCCCCTCGGTGAACTGGCTCATCAGCTACAGCCGGTACCTGCGGGCGCTGGAGCCCCACTACGAGGGGCTGCACCCCGAGTTCCCCGCCCTGCGGCGCCGCGCCAGGGAGATCCTGCAGGAGGAGGAGGAGCTGGCGGAGATCGTCCAGCTGGTCGGAAAGGTGGGAATGGGGGTGAGGGGGGTAGGATGGGATGGGGGATAGGGGATGAGGATGGGGGTGATGGGATGGGGGGATGATGATGGATGGGGATGGAGGGGGATGGAGGTGGGGATATGGGACTGGGATGGAGATGGATGTGGGATGTGGGATAGGGATGGAGATGGGGATGTGGGATAGGGGATAGGGGATGAGGATGGGATGGGAATAGGGGTTATGGGATGGAGATGGGATGGGGATGTGGGATGAGGATGGGGATATAGGATGAAGATGTGGGTGATGGGATGGGGGATGAGGATGGATGGGGATGGGGATGTGGGATATGGATGGAGATGGATGTGGGCTAGGGGATGAGGGATAGGGGATGAGGATGGGATGGGAATAGGGGTTATGGGATGGAGATGGGATGGGGATGTGGGATGAGGACAGCGATACGGGATGAAGATGTGGGTGATGGGATGGATGGGGATGGAGATGGGGATATGGGATGAAGATGGGATGGAATCATGGTAAGAACAGGGATGAGGATGAGTTGGGGATATGGGATGGAGATGGGGAGGATGGAGATGGGATGGGGATAGGGGACAGGGATGGGATGTGTTGGGATATGGGATGGGGACATAACGGATGGGGAAGTGGAGGGGGATGTGGGGTGGGGATAGGAGGGGCTGGGGCTGAGGATGGGGACATGGGGTGGATGGGGATGGGATGGAGATGTGATGGGTGGGGATGGGGATATAGGATATGGGATGAGATGGGGATAGGGACACCCCAGACCTGTCCCCCCGCAGGCGTCCCTCGCCGAGGCTGACAAGGTGACACTGGAGGTGGCCAAGCTCCTCAAGGACGACTTCCTCCAGCAGAACGGCTACTCCTCCTACGACAGGTACCCCCGGCCCCCCACAGCTCCCCACAGCCCCCCCCACCCCAGCCCTGACCTCCCTCCCCTGCCCCCCCCCAGGTTCTGCCCCTTCTACAAGACGGTGGGGATGCTGCAGAACATGGTGACCTTCTACGAGCTGGCCCGTCACGCCGTGGAGGCCACCGGGGCGGGCGAGCGCCGGGTCACCTGGGCGACCATCCGCGAGAACCTTGGGGACATCCTCTACAAGCTGAGCGCCATGAAGTTCAAGGTGGGGGTCGGAAGGGGGTGGGGGAGGGATCCCGATGGAGGTGGGGGGGATGCGGGGAGGCGGGGGGGGGGGTGGGGGTGGGTGGGTGATGCCACCGTGTCCCCCGTGTCCCCAGGACCCGGTGAAGGACGGCGAAGCCAACATCACGGCGGCTTTTGCCCAGCTCAACGAGGAGATGCAGGCGGCTTTCCGCAACCTGGAGGACTGAGGGGGGGGGCAGGAAAGGAGGGAGGGGTGGTGGTGTTAGGGGATAGAGGGGGTCCCCCCGGGACTCCCCCCCCCCCCCCCCCCCGCCCAATAAAGGGCCCGAGGTGGTGCTCAGCCTCCAGGCGTGGTTTCCCTGCGGTGGGTGGGAGCGTCCGGTTCCCCCCCCGCACCCCCCCCTCAGCGCTGGCACCAGCCCCTTGGTGGGGGGAACCCGGGGGGGGGGTGGGGTGTCTCTTTCCTGCTTCAGCCTGGAAGGGAGAGGGGAGGGGGGGGGGGGGAGGCTGAGAGGGGGGCAGCACCTTCAGGGCCTTTGGGGTTTGGTTTGGGGGTTCAGCTGCCCCCACCCCCCCCGGTGAGAAGCCCCCCTTTTCTCCACGCTGAGCCCTGGGGGATTTGGTGCATGGGGGGGGGGGGGGAAAGACACTTGGGGGAGGGGGGTGGGACACGGGGTTGACAGGGACCCCCTGGCTGGGAAATAAGAATGATGGGAACACCCTGGGTGGGACATGGGGGGGACAGTCGTTCCCCCCCCCCACCCCGAGTGGCACATGGAGGTGACAGTGACCCCCTGGGTGGGACCACGGGGGTGACAATCCCCCCCCCCCCACCCCGGCTGAGACATGGGGGTGACAATGACCCCCTGAGTAGGACACAGGGGTGGCAGTGACCCCCCCCCCCAGGTGGGACTTGGGGGGTGGCAGTGACAACCCCCCACCCCCCCCCCGTCTGGCACACGGGGGTGACAATGACCTCCGGAGCCAGAGCTGCTGTGACAAGAGAGGTGACACCTCCAGGACTTTGGGGGGGGGGGGGGTGGTGTCACGGGGGGGGACGGGGGACGGGACGGGACACGGACACGGGGGACCCAGCCGGGTGCTGCGGCTGCATTTGGGGGCCACCAAGGCAGATACCGGGAAGGACCCCCCCCCGCCACGTGGCTGGATCCGGCCCTCGGAGGAGGGGGTGTCCCTATTTGTGTCCCCCCCCCTAGGGCTGGCGGGGTCGTCCCGGGGACGCCCCTCGCCCCCCACGCCGGGGTCCCCCCGGCGTGGGGGGCGAGGGGCGTCCCCGGGACGACCCCGCCAGCCCTCGGGGGGGTTGTCCCGTGTCGCGTATGTGTGTGTGTCCCCCCCCCGTCCTCGGTGCCGCCCCCGCCCGCCCCGTCCCCCGCCCCGTCCCGGCCCCCCCTCCCGGAGCCGCCGCCCGGCGATGTGGGCTCTGCTGCTGCCCCTGGGGCTGGGATCGGCCCTGCTGCCCCCCGGTGGGTCCCGCTCGGGGCGGGGGGGGGTACGGAGGGTGCTGGGGGGGTCCAAGAGTACGGGGGGCTCTGGGGGGCTACGGGGTGTTGGGAGTCCGGGGGGTGCAGAGGGTGCTGGGGGGTCCAGGGGGCTCTGTGGGGTGTTGGGAGTCCGGGGGGTGATGAGAGTGATGGGGGGGTCCAAGGGTCCAGGGGGGTCTGGGGGGGGCTGTGGGGTGTTAGGGGGTGCTGTGGGGTGCAGAGGGTACTGGGGGTCCAGGGGGCTCTGGGGGGGGGCTGCAGGGTGTTGGGGGTGCAAGAGGTTGCAGGGGGTCTGGGGGTTGGAGAGGGTGCTGGGGGGCCTAAGGGGACCGGGGGGCTCTGGGGGGGTGCGGGGTGTTGGGGGGAGCTGGAAGTTCAGGGGGTGCTGAGGAGTCCGAGGGGCTGGGGGGGGCTGCGGGGAGCAGGGGGTCCAGAGGTGCAGGGGGGTGCTGGGGTGCAGGTGGGGCTGGGGGGTCCAGGGGGTTCTCGGGGAGCTGTGGGGTGCAGGGAGTCCGGGGAGGTCCAAGGGGTCCAGGGGGCTCTGGTGGGGTGCGGGGTGTTGGGGGGAGCTGAGAATGCGAGGGGTGCAGAGGGTGCTGGGGGGTGCAGAAGGTGCTGGGGGTCTCTGGGGGTCCGGGGGGTGCAGAGGGTGCTGGGGATCTGGGGGGGTTCAGAGGGTCCGGGGGGGGTGCAGAGGGTTCTGGGGTCTCTGGGGGACTGGGGGGTGCAGAGGGTGCTGGGGGGTGCAGGGGGTGCTGGGGGTCTCTGGGGGTCCGGGGGGGGTGCAGAGGGTGATGGGGGGTCCGGGGGGGGGTGCAGAGGGTGCTGGGAGTCTCTGGGGATCCGGGGGGTGCAGAGGGTGCTGGGGTCTCTGGGGGACTGGGGGGTGCAGAAGGTGCTGGGGGTCTCTGGGGGGCTGCGGGGTCCGGGGGGTGCCGGGGCACCGGGGGGGGGGGGGGGGCTGCGGGAGGCGGCGGGGCTGGGGGAGGAGGTGTCCCCGTCCCTGTCCCCGAGTGTCCCACAGTGGCCAGTCCCCGCCATGGCCACGCCGTGGGGCGGTGACAGCCCCCAGGGACACCCCCACACCCCCCCCTTCCCCACGGCCACACCACGGGTGGGTGGCAGCGCCGGTGACAGTCCCCGTTGTCCCCAGGCCCCCCGGCGCTGTCCCCCCCCGGTGGCCCGGCCGCGGGCCCTGGTGACATCTCGGGGGGCTGCCAGCTGTGCCACAGCCCCCACCGGGGCCGGGCGGTGGCCAACGGCACGCTGGGGGCCAGCGTCACCCTGGGGTGCCCGGTGGCGGGGGCCCCCCTGGGCCGGCTGCTGGCCGTGCACTGGCACTTCTGGGGTGTCCCCGGGGGGGCCGGCGTCCCCATCTGCAGCCAGAGCCGCGGCCGCCCCCGCTGCGGCCCACCCTACGGTGACCGTGCCACCCTGCTGGCCCCCCCCGACCCCCCGGGGGGGCTGTTGCTGGGGGGGCTGCGGGAGAGGGACGCCGGCACCTACAGCTGCCTGTTGCTGGGCCAGGAGGACTGCGCCTGCGGGGACGTCACCCTGCGCCTGGGGGGTGAGCGGCCGGGGGGGGGGCCCTCACGCCAGCCTCGGGGGTCCGGGGGAGCCCCTCACCCTGCTATCGGGGCGGCGGGGGCTGGGGGACGTAGGAGTCCCTCACCCTGTCATTGGGGCTGGGGGGGGGGGAGGGAGCCCCTCACCCCGGCGTTGGGACTGTGGGGGCTTTGGGGATGGGAGGGGGCAGCGGGAGCACCCCCCACCTCGCCCTCGGGGCTGCGGGGGCGGTGGGAGCCCCTCACCCTGGTGTCGGGGCTGTGGGGATGGGGTGGGCACCCTCTGAGATCATTTCCCCCTCACCCCCCACAGGTGCCCCCTGCAGCCCCCCCTGCTCTGGAGCCCCCCCTGGCTCTGGAGCACCCCCCCGCGGCAGCTTCGGCCTTGGCTTCATCCTCCTCCTCCTCCTTGTGCTGCTGCTGGCCCGAGGGCTGTGACACGGGGAGTGCGTGTGCACACGATTGAGTGTGCACGTGTGTGAGTGTGCACGTGCGAGTGTGTATGTCCATGTGTGCGCGTGTGCCTGAGACATGTGCCTGTGCGTGTGCACACGTATGTGAGCCTGCACGCATTCACCAGTGTGTGTAAGCGTGCACAGGGGGTGCGCGTGCAGGGGGGTGCGTGTGAGCACGTGGGGTGTGTGTGCACATGTGTGTGTGCATGCGCACACTGGGGGGTGCACACGGGTGTGCACAAGCGTGTCCCGTCCCCCTGTGATGTCATGTGGCTCCCAGGGCACACGCGTGTGCGGCATGTGTGTCCCCTCCTCCACATGTGCCACCCTCACGGTGGCACCAGGGGACAGCCCCGGCCTCCCTGGCCACCCCCCGGGGACTGACCCCCGCCCTGGGGGGCTCCCTCCCCCTGGGACTTGTGTCCCCCAGTGCCCCCCAGTGCCCCTGATGTCCCTGTCCCCCAGTGTCCCCCGTGTCGCCAGTGCCCCCCTCCCTGCTGTCCCCAGTGTCCCCAGTGCCCCCAGTGTCCCCATCCCTGGTGTCCCCCATGTCCCCAAGTGTCCTTGTCCCCAGTAGCCCCAGTGTCCCCCTGCCCCTGATGTCCCTGTCCCCCCATGTCCCCAGTGTCCCCCATGTCTCCAGTATCCCAGTCCCTGCTGTCCCCAGTGTCCCCCGTGTCCCCAGTGTCCTTGTCCCCAGTAGTCCCAGTGCCCCCCTGCCCCTGATGTCCCTGTCCCCCCATGTCCCCAGTGCCCCCCTCCCTGCTGTCCCCAGTGTCCCCTCCCCACCCAAGTGACCTCGGGGTCCCCACCCGTGACTGCCCCCCCGGCTGTCCCCTGGGTGCTGGTGCCCTGACAAGGGTCCCTGGCCGTGTCCCCCCACCCTGTGTCCCCCATGCCCCCCCCTCCTCCTCCTCCCCCCCCCCACCCCGCAGTGTCACCCGGCGGGGACAAGCTTTCGCCGTGTCAGCAGGCGGGTGGTGGCAGCACCCAGAGCCTTCCCCGCATTGTGTCCCCGACAATGGCACTGCCACGTGCCCCCGCGACCCCCCCATCCCGCCCCCCCCCCCTCCCCCGGGGCCCCTGTCCCCATCCCCGAGGGACAGAGGGGACAGAGGGACAGGCGGCCATGGGCCACCCGGCTGGCAGGCGCTGAAGGCAGGTGAGTGGCCGGGGGGGGAGGTCCCCGGGGCGGGGGGTGTCTGTCCCCAATGTCCACACCCGCCTCCCAGAGGTGCCACCCCTGGGTCCCCCCCCCCGCAGTGTCCCCACGGTTGTCCCCAGTGTCCCCCAGCGACACCACCCACGGGTACCCCCCCCCCCCGTGTCTCCTGGTGCTGCCACCCCCCGGGTACCCCCTTACCCCTGGAGATGTCCCCAACGTTGTCCCCGATGTCCCCTGGAGATGCCACCCCTGGGTACCCCCATGTCCCCCTGGAGTTGTCCCCAGTGTCCCCTGGCAATGCCAGACCCCCCCAGTACCCCCTACCCCTGAAGATGTCCCCATGATTGTCCCCAACATCCCCTGGAGGTCCCACCCCCCCCCCCCGATACCCCCATGTCCCCCAGAGATGTCCCCATGGTTGTCCCCAGCACCCCCTGGAGATGCCACCCCCTGGTACCCCCTACCCCTGGAGACGTCCCCACGCTTGTCCCCACCATCCCCTGGAGATGCCACCCCCATGTCCCCCACAGACGTCCCCACGCTTGTCCCCACCATCCCCTGGAGATGCCACCCCCATGTCCCCCACAGATGTCCCCACGCTTGTCCCCCGTGTCCCCCAGCGCAGGGGGATGCCGACGGGCGGGGGGCTGCTGTGCGGGGCCAGTGGCCTGGCCCTGCTCCTGGCCGCCACCGCCACCCACTTCTGGCTGCAGCGCCGGGCGCCCGGGGGCACCGCCAGCCTCGGGCTGTGGCACGTCTGCCTCGGGGGACACTGCCACCCCCAGCCCGGCACCCCTGGTAGGCACCGGGGAGACGAGTTGTGTCCGGTCTCTGTGGGTGGGGATGGGGGGGGGTCACTGCTGTGCTGAGCTGTGTCTGGTCTCTGCGGGTGGGGATGGGGGGGTCACTGCTGTGCTGAGCTGTGTCTGGTCTCAGGGATGGGGGGGGTCACTGCTGTGCTGAGCTGTGTCTGGTTTCTGCAGGAGGGGATGGGGGGTCACTGCTGTGCTGAGCTGTGTCTGGTCTCTACAGGGTGGAGGGGGGGGGTCATTGCTGTGCTGAGCTGTGTCCAGTCTCTGCAGGGTGAGGGGGGGGGGGGGTGTCACTGCTGCGCTGAGCTGTGTCCAGTCTCTGCAGGGGGTCACTGCTGCACTGAGCTCTGTCTGGTCTCTGCAATGTGAAGGGGGGAGGGGGGAGGTGGGTGTCACTGCTTCACTGAGCTGTGTCCAGTCTCTGCAGGGTGGGGACGGGGGTCACTGCTGCGCTGAGCTGTGTCTGCTCTCTGCGGGTGGGGCATGAGGGCAGCGTCCCATGTCCCCCAGTTGTCCCCAATGCCTGTCCCTGTGTCCCCCCCCACCCCAGCCTTATGGGAGGCCACGCGGGTGCTGATGCTGCTCTCGGTGCTCACCGCCGCTGCTGGCCTCGCCCTGGGGCTCTCCGTTGTGGCCAGCGCTGCCCGGCGGGTGCGTGCCCGCGTGGCCGGCCTCACCCTGCTCCTGGCTGGTACGTGGGGACGGGTGGGAGGGGGGGGTCGGGCTGGGGCACAGGGGCCTTGGAGACTGTCCTGGGGGGAGTCATTGCTGCACTGAGCTGTGCCTGGTCTCTGCAGGCTGAGCTGTGTCCGGTCTCTGCAGGCTGAGCTGTTGCCGGTCACTGCCGCACTGAGCTGTGCCCGGTCTCTGCAGGCTGAGCTGTGCCGGTCACTGCTGCACTGAGCTGTGCCCGGTCTCTGCCTGCCCAGCTGGGGGTCACAGGCTGGGCCAGCCCCTGCCGCTGACCCGTGCCCTCTGCCCGCAGGTCTGCTGGCGCTGCTGGGGCTGGCGGTGTACACAGCCGGCACGCTGAGCCTCCTGGGGCCGGCCCGCACCGCCTGGCGCTTCTCCTGGTCCTACATCCTGGGCTGGGTCGCCGTCGTCCTCACCGCCTCGGCAGGTAACGGCACCCGTGGGGCCTGGTCACTGCTGCGCTGAGCTGTGCCCGGTCTCTGCAGGGCTGCGCTAGGCCCCACGGGTGGGGGGCAGCAGGGAGGGCCCCCCCCACAATGAGCCACTCCCACACCCCATGACCTCCTCTCTCCCCCCAGGGCTTTTCCACCTCTGTGCTGCCGCCAAGGACCCATCTCCGGAGAGCTCTGAAGTGCCGAGTGCCTGAGGGGCCCCGGGCACCTCGGGGGGGGCCCCCGCTCCCACCCTCCTCCTCGCAGGAGTCGGGAGGGGGCACCCCGGGATGGGGGGGTCACTGCTGTGCTGAGTTGTACCCGGTCACTGCTGTGCTGAGTTGTGCCCGGTCTCTGCAGGGTTGCGCTCCCACTGCTCTCCCACCCCCTTGCCCCCCCCGACTCTTGCTGTGCCAATAAACTGCCCTGCCCCCCTCCCCCCCCGCGGGCTGCCCTGTGGTGTCCAGTGGGATTTGGGGACCCCAAATTTGAGGGGGGATGTCGGTGCCAGCCCACAGCCCCCCCCGCCCTTCCTCTGCCCCAGGGTTTGGGCACAAACGGGGCTGTTTGGGGGGGTCTCACCCTGGGGGGGTCTGAGGGGCGGGGACTGGGGGGGACATGGGGGTTATTAATGGGAGACCACGGGGGACGGGGCGTGGACTGGGAGGGACTGGAATGGACTGGGAGTGAGATGAGGGTGTCACCGGGGGCCACCCACGGGTACCCCGGAGGTACCACGGGCGGGGCGGGGGGGGGGTGTGTGTGTTACCGGGAGCCGCTGCCTGACGCGGGGCGGGGAGCGCCCGGGTGGGTCCCACCACTCCCCGGCGGTGACCGTCGCCCCTTTAAGGCCGCGCCCTCGGCCCCGCCCCTGCCCTTACCTGCCGGACCGGTCCGCCCCGCCCGGCCCCGCCCTGCCGGCCCCACCCGCTCAGGCCCCGCCCACGGCGGCCCCGCCCCCGCTCCCCCCCCCCCCCCCCCCTCCGCCTTCCCCCCCCCTTCCGTCCCGTCCCGGCTCGGAGCGGCTCCGCACCGGCCCCTCCGCCGCCATCGGCCCGGAGCCGCCCCGGTACGGCCCGGAGCAGCCCGGAGCGGCCCCGCACGGCTCGGCGAGGCTCGGCCCGGTCCGGTCCCTCCCCCGGTTCCGCCCGGTTGGTCCCGGTGCAGCCCGGTTCGGCACGGATGGTGCTGGCCGGGGACCGAGCAGCGCCGTGAGCCCGCAGGTGTCCGCATGGCCCCCCGCGGGATGCGGCCCGGGACCCCCTTCCTCCTCTTCCTCCTCCTCCTCCTCCTCCTCGCCGCCACCGGTAAGGCACGACCGGCACCGGAGACGACGCGGGGGGGGCGACGGGACGGGACGGGGACGGGACCCCGGGGGGCGGAACCGGCACCGGCAGCACCGGTTGCTCCGGGTTGGGACACGGGGTCGAGGGGCGCGGGCGGGGGGGGGGGTCACCGGCAGCTCGGGGGGTGGGGGGGGAAACCGTCTCCGGGGGTACCGGCTGCCCTGGGGCTGCGGGACCGGGAGGGGACGGCGGGGGGCGGGGGGCACACGCGTGTGCGCACGGGGAGGGGGGGGGGGTGTGTGTGTTTGGGTGTGTGTACGTGTGAGCGCTCGCGTGTGCACCTGTGTCTGCGTGTGTCCGTGTGTCCCGCGTCCGTGTGTCGCGTGTCCCCGGTGGAGCCGGGTGGGCTCCGCGCCGGGCGGGGGGGGATTGAGGGGGGGGGGGGTCGCGCCGTGCCGGGGGCTGCGCCGCGGGGGCTGCACACGCGTGTGCGCGCACACCTGCGCGTGTCCGTGTGCGCGCACCTGCGCCTTCCTTGCCCCCCCGCCCCCCCGAAACCCCAGCGGGGGCACGGGGCTGGGGGGGGGGGGGGCGGGTCCCTCTGGGGACACAGCGTGGGAACGGGGCACACTCGGCGGCGGGGGGGTCCCTGCCCCCTCCCCAGCGTCTCCCCCACGCTTCGGGGGGGGGGCCACACACACACACCCTTCGCGATGGGTGCTGCACCCAAGGGCGCTGCGGAGCGGGGGGTGGGTCCCTGCCCCCCCCTCCCGCCGTGCCTCAGTTTCCCCACTGGCGGAGCACCCGTGGGAACGGTCTGGGCGCCGCGGGGGGGTGACGTCACCGCAGGGGGTGCTGACCCCCCCCGTGACTCACGGCCCGGAGAGGGGTCGTGCTGCGAGTAGGGGGCGGCCCGGCCGCTGCCGCCACCCCCCGCCCCCCAGCCGGGGGCACGGAGCCCGTCACCGGGGCGCCAGGCCTGCGGGACCCCCCCGGGGCGGGTGGGAGCTGCCGCGGCGCTCAAGGGTGTCTGGGGTGGAGGGGGGAAGTCTGCGTGTGCACACGCGTGTGCATGGGGCGTGTGTGATCGCACACGCGTGTGGACACTTCACGAGAGGGGGGGCGGTCCGTGTGTGTCTGTGGGGGGGTCCCCACGCGTGTGCGTGTCCCCAAGGGGCACAAACACTCACGCGTGTTCCCCCCCGCCCGGGGCTCATTACCATTAGATCCCCCACCTCGGGACCCCCCTCTCGCCCCCTGTGACCCCCTTCTCCCAGCCCCCCACCCCCCCTCCCCTCCGCATCATCTCCCCCCCCCTCCCCGCCCGGTCCCGCATCCCGCCCCGGTCCCGGCCGGGGCGTGGGGGCCGCGGGATCCGGTCGAGCCGGTTCCCGGCTCCGTTCCCACGCGCTCGGCCCCGCTGGGTGGGGACGCCCCGCGGCGGGGGCCGCCCGCCAGCCCCGACGGCACCCGGCACCGGCACCCCCCCCCGCCACCACCACCCCCCCCACCCCGACCCCCGGGAACCCCCCACGAGAACACCCCGCGACCACCCCACCGCCCCCCCGCGGCCACGCCGGGGGAAACTGAGGCAGGGCCGGGGCCGTGGGGCAGCGGGGGCCGTGACTCACGCCACGGGCAGCGCCGCAATTATTTAATTAATCCGGCGACTAATCGGGGGGTAATTAGGCCGAGCCCGGCGAGCGGCGCGGCGGGGGGCTCTCGGGGAGCCCCCGGGGGCCGGCGGGGGCGGCCGCCCTCCGCAAGCCACGGCAGGGCCCGGCATGTGCCACGGCCGGTTGGGCTGGCCGTGCCGGCCCGGCCGCTTCCCCCGGCGTCGTCGAGCGGCTGGGCGGGCCCCCGCCACGCCCCGACACCCGCCGGCCTCGCACGCGCGGCGGCCGGGCACGCGGGAGCGCGCACGAGCGTGCAAGAGCGCCCGCAGGTGTGCGCGAGTGTGCCCGAGAGTGCCCGAGTGTGCTCCAGCTCACGTGGGCACGGGGGCGACACAACACGTGGCTGCCCATGTGTGAGGGTGCCCAAGTGTGCGTGAGCACGCACGGGTGTGCACAAGTGTCTGCAAGCGTGCCCCAGCATGTCGGAGTGTGCCTGCGCGTGTGTGAGCGTGCCCAAGTGTGCACGAGTGTGTCTGTGCCAGCGTAAGGATACCCAAACGTACATGAGCGTGTACAAGTGTGAGGAAGCATGTCCAAGTGTGCAGGAGTGTGCACAGTGGTGTCCAGGGATGTGCAAGTGTGCCCAAGCATGGTGAGCATGTGTGAGCGCACCCAAGCATGCACGAGTGTGCATGATTATGTGTGAGCACGTCCAAGCACACAAGTGTGTCCAGGGGTGCACAAGCATGCATAAGCATGTACATGTGTGCTTGATCATGCTGGAGTGTGCCCAAGTGTGCATGTGTGTGCAAGTATTTGCACATCCACATGTGCACAAGTGTGCCCAACCATGCCCAAGCATGTTCAAGTGTGCATGAACATGCTGAAGTGTGTGTGCACGTGTGTGAGCAAATCCTAGCACATGTGAGCGTGCGGAAGCTTGCCTGAGTGATCATGAGCGTGTGCGAGTGTGTCCAAGTGTGCATGCATGTATGTGAGTGCACCCAAACATGCATGGTTATGTGCAATCACACGTGTGCCCAAGCATGTCAAAGTGTGCACAAGCGTGTCCAAGTGTTCTTGCACGTACGTGAGTGCTAGTACAAATGTGTGCAGGCACAATGTGCCCAAGCGTGCAGGAGTGTGCACAAGTGTGCAGAAGTGTTCCTGCACATACGTGAGTGCCAGCGTGTGCGTGTGCAAGCATGAGTGTGCCCAAGTGTATGTAAGTGTGCCTGAAGAACTGCATGGACAGGTGTGAGCACAAGTGTGCCCAAGCACGCTGGAGTGTGCACAAGTGTTCTTGCACATATATGAGAGCCAGCATGAGTGTGTGCAGGCACGAGTGTGCCCACGTGTGCCTGCATGTATGTGAGCATACCCAAGCATGCACAGGTGTGTGCAAGAACAAGTGTGTGGGAGCATGCCCAAGTGTTCTTGCACACGCGTGAGAGCCGTCACAAGTGTGTGTGGGCACAGTGTGCCCGAGCGTGCGGGGAAGCACCGTGTGAGTGTGCTGTGAGTGTGTGGTGCCACTCCCGGGTGCCTGGTGCCATGGGTGCCCGGTGCCCAGTGCCACCACCGGTGCCGTGGTGTGGGTGCCCGGTGCCATCTGTGCCCGGTGCCATTGGTTGGGTGCCATGGGTTGGGTGCCCGGTGCAACTGCCGGTGCCATGTGTTGGGTGCCTGGTGCCATGGTGCGGGTGCCATTGTGCAGGTACTTGGTGCCATGGGTCGGATGCCATGGGTCAGCTGCCCAGTGCCAAAGTGTGGGTGCCACGGGTCTGGTGCCCAGTGCCATGGGTCGGGTGCCATGGGTCGGGTGCCCGGTGCCACGGTGTGGGTGCCACAGGTCGGGTGCCCAGTGCCCAGTGCCATGGTGTGGGTGCCATGGGTGCCATGGTGTGGGTGCCATGGGTCAGGTGCCCGGTGCCCGGTGCCACGGGTCATGTGCCCGGTGCCACGGTGTGTGTGCCCGCAGGTGCCATGGCAGGTGTGGTGGAGATGGAGCGCAGCGTGACGGCGGTGCTGGGCCAGGACGTGGTGCTGCCCTGCCGGTACCGGGCGCAGGAGCGGGAGCAGGTGGAGCAGGTGACGTGGCTGAAGCGGGGCCCGGGCGGGCGCAGCGCCGAGGTGGCCGTGCTCCACCGGCAGCACGGGCAGCATGTGCAGGAGCCCTACGCCGGGCGGGTGCTGCGGCGGGCGGACGGGGCGCTGGAGGACGGGGCCATCGTCCTGCGGAACGCCGTGCAGGGGGACGAGGGCGACTACGAGTGTCACCTCATCACCTTCCCCATGGGCAGCTTCGAGGGGCACCTCACCCTCAAGGTGCTGGGTGAGTGCCCGGGCACGGGGCGGTGGCCATGGGGCAATGGGGCGGTGGCCGTGGGGATGGGGTGGTGGGCATGGGGCAATGGGACACGGCTGTGGGGTGATGGCCACAGGGTTATGGACAATGGGCCATGGGGATGGGGTGGTGGCTATGGGGCAATGGGATGTGGCTATGGGGCAAAGGCCATGGGGTGGTGGGCAATGGGCCATGGGGATGAGGTGGTGGGCATGGGGCAGTGGGACATGGCTGTGGGGTGGTGGGCAATGGGCCATGGGGATGAGGTGGTGGGCGTGGGGCAGTGGGACATGGCCGTGGGGTAGTGGGCATGGGGTGATAGGATGATGGCCATGGGGTGGTGGGCACAGGAGAGTGGGCAACAGGCCATGAGGATGGGATGGTGGGCATAGGAAGATGGGCGTGGGGTAATGGGGTGGTGGGTGTGGGGTGATGGAGTGGTGGGCACGGGGCAGTGGTCATGGGGTAGCGGGCACAGGGGAGTGGGCGGGGGGCCATGGGGATGGGCTGGTGGGCATAGGGTGATGGGCATGGGACAGTGGGGTGGTGGGCATAGGGTGATGGGCATAGGGCAGTGGGGTAGTGGCCAAGGGGTGATGAGGATGGGGCAATGGGGCAGTGGGCCTGGGATGGTGGGCAATGGGCATGGGGTGATGGAGTGGTGGGCACACGGCAGTGGGCCGGGGTGATGAGGTGGTGGGCAATGGGTGAAGGGCAGTGGGCAAGTGGTGGTGGGTGATGGCCATGGGATAAGGGGCACGGGGCAACGGCGATGGGGCAGTGGGGAATGAGCCCTGGGGACAGGCGGGTCTGGGGGGGCACCGGTGCGGCAGAGCCCGGCAGTGGGTGCCGGCAGGGGTCTGACACCGGTGCCCACCCTCCACCCCAGTGCCGCCGCTGCCCATCTTGAACCCGGGGCCGCCGCTGGAGGAGGGCCAGGGCCGGACGCTGGCAGCCTCCTGCACGGCGGAGGGCAGCCCGGTGCCCTCGGTGCGCTGGGAGACGGAGGTGCGGGGCACCAACGCCACCCGCCGCTCGGCGCACGCCCGCTCCGCCTCCGTCACCAGCGAGTTCTTCCTGGTGCCCGGGCGCAGCATGAACGGCAAGAGCCTGACCTGCGTGGTGGCCCACCCCGGCCTGAGCCACGAGAAGAGGATCACCCACCTCCTCAGCGTCGCCTGTGCGGCACCGGGGCATGGGGGGAACTGGGGGCGGGGGGGCATGGGAGGGAAGGGGGGTGTTGGGGGCATGGGGGGTGTTGGGGTCATGGAGGGCATTGGGGACATGGAAGGCACTAGGGGCACAGGGGGGAAGGGGGGCGTTGAGGACATGGAGGACACGGGGAACATTGGGGACATGGAGGGCACTGGGGGCATGAGGAGCATGGAGGGCATTGGGGACATGGGGGACATGGAAGACATTGAGGGTCATGGGAGACATGGGGGCATGGAGGACATGGGAAGCATGGAAGATGTTGGGGACATGGGGGGTGTTGAGGGCATGGAGGACATTTAGGACATGGGGGCATGGAAGGCATTGAGGGACATGGAGGACATGGCGGGCATGGAGGACATGGGGAGCATGGAAGATGTTGGGGACATGGGGGACTTAGGGGACATGGGAGGCATGGGGGGTGTTGAGGGCAAGGAGGACATTTGGGACATGGGGGCATGGAAGGTGTTGAGGGACATGGAGGAGATAAGGGACTTTGGGGACATGGAGGGCATGAGGGACACTGAGGGACATGGAGGATGTTGGGGACGTTGGGGCCATGGAGGAACATGGAAGATGTTGGGGGACATTGGGGACGTCAAGGGTCACAGAAGGCATTGGGGACATGAAGAGCATGGGGGGCGTTGGGAAGGTGGAGGGTGTTGGGGACACAGGGACATGGGGGACGTTGGGGACGAGGAGGACAGGGCACTGGGGATGGAGGGGACATGGAGGGCTCTGGTGGCACGGGGGAGATGAGGGGCAGAGGGGGACACACGGAGGGGGGAGCCCAGCAGGACCACGGGGACTGTCCCTGAGTGTCCCCTGTCCCCAGACCTGTCGGACGCCTCGGTGCTGGGGCACACGGAGGAGTGGCAGGAGGGCATGGAGGGGGCCACCCTGACCTGCCTGGGGGACGGCAACCCGCCCCCCTCCTACAACTGGACGCGGTGAGGACACCGGCCCCGGCCCCACCGTCCCCCCCTGCGCGTGCGGTGGCCCTGCCACCTCCTCCCTGCTCACGCCAATGTCCCTGCCGTGTCCCCACCGTGTCCCCGCTGTGTCTCCCCCCCCAGCCCGTGCCGGTGGCCCTGTCTTGTTCCCGTGTCCCCCCACCATGTCCCTGCCGTGTCCCCCCTGCCTGTGCCCATGTCCTGGCCATGTTCCCTGTACCCGCTGTGTCCCCACCATGTCCCTTGTTCCTGCTGTGTCCCCCAGCCTGTCCAGGTGTCCCTCCCGTGTCCCTCCCGTGTCCCTCCCATGTCCCCTGCCTGTGCCCATGTCCCTGCCATGTCCCATGTCTCTGCCATGTCCTCTCTGCCTGTGCCCATGTCCCTGCCGTGTCCCATGTCTCTGCCATGTCCTCTCTGCCTGTGCCCGTGTCCCCTGTCTCCCCACCGTGTCCCCACCATGTCCCCTGTCCCTGCCATGCCACCCAGCCTGTGCCGGTGTCCCTGCCTGTGCCCGTGTCCCTCCCGTGTCCCTCCCATGTCCCTCCCATGTCCCCACCACGTCCCCTGCCTGTGCCTGTGTCCCTCCCATGTCCCCTTCCTGTGCCCAAGTTGTGGCCGTGTCCCCTGTCCCTGCTGTGTCCCCACCATGTTCCGACCATGTCCCGTGTCCCTGCCATGTCCTCCCTGCCTGTGCCCATGTCCTGCCCATGTCCCGTGTCTCTGCTGTGTCCCCACCATGTCCCCTGCCGTGTCCTCTCTGCCTGTGCCCGTGTCCCTCGTGTCCCCACCATGTCCTGTGTCCCTGCCATGTCCCTCGTGTCCCCGCCGTGTCCCCTGTCCCTGCCATGTCCCCCAGCCCGTGCCAGTGTCCCTGCCTGTGCCCAAGTTGTGGCCGTGTCCCCATGTCCCTGCCGTGTCCCCAATGTCCCCACCGTGTCCCCGCCGTGCCCCCCAGCCCGTCCCCCCCCCCCCCCCCCCCCCCGGTGCCCGCCTGCCGCGTCCTGGCCCCCCCCCGTGTCCCTGCCCGGGCGTGCCCGTGCCGCGGCGGCGAGCATGGCAAGCGATGCCGTGCCCGGGCAAGCCCGGCCGGGGCCGGGGCAGGGCGTCAGCCGTGGGAACCGGCAACCCCGGCCTTTGATGGTGGCGCCGCGGGCCCGGGGGCTGACGGTTGCCCCCCCCGCCCCCCCCATCACCCCCCCGCAGGCTGGAGGCTCCGCTGCCCGACGGGGTGCGGGTGAAGGGGGACACCCTGGTCTTCCAGCGGCCCCTCGCCGCCGCCGATGCCGGGCACTACGTCTGCCGCGTCTCCAACCGGGTGGCCACCAAGGAGGCGCGGGCCAACGTCAGCGTCAGGAGCCGGGCGGCAGGTGGGTGCCAAGGGAGGGGGGGACGGGCACTCCACGGTCCCCACGCACCCCCCGAGGGGGCTGGGGTGGGGGTCCCGGGTGGGTGGTGGTGGGGGGGGGGGGGGCAGAGCCGTTCTGTGCTGCTTGTGCCTGTCTGTCTGTCCGTCCACGGGTCTTCTCCCTCTGCCCGACCTTCCTCTGCCTCCCCATCCTCTCCCAGGCACCCATCCATCTGTCCGTCTGTGTGTCCTCCCCCCCCCCCAAACTCTCTCTACATCCGTCCATTCACCCGTCCTCCCCCACATGCTCCTTTCTGTCTCTTCACCTGTTTGTCCGTCTGTCTGTCCACCCACCCGTCCATCCATCTGTCCTCCTGTCTGTCCATCTGTCCACACCCCCTCCCCATGTACCACACACCCACTCCCATCCACCCCACTCTGCCCATCCACCTCCCCCTCTGTCTCTTCATCCATCCCCCCCCCGTGTCCATCTGTCTGTCCATCCATCCCCCTTTCACTTCTCACTATCCGTGTGCCCCAGCCGTCCACCCGTCTGTCCCTTCATCCACCCGTCTGTTTGCTTGCCTGTCTACTCATCCATCTACTCATCCATCCACCCACTCATCCACTCATCCATCCACTCATCCACCCACCCACTCATCCATCTATTCATCCATCCACTCATCTGTCTACGCATCTCTTCATCTGTCTACTCACCCATCTGTCCATATGTCCTTCCTTCATCCATCCTCCTGCTGCCCCTTTCTGTCCATCCATCTCTCCACCTGTTGTTCATCTAACCACCCTTCCGTCCATCAACCCATCCATCTGTGGGTGCATCCATCCATGGACCCATCCATCCATCAACCCACCCATCCATCCATGGACTCATCCACCCATCTGTCCATGGATCCATCCATCCTTCCATATATTCATGCATCCACCCACCCACCCATCCATGTATTCGTCTGTCCATCCACCCACCCATTTCCCCCCCCATCTTCTCCTCCCCCTCACCCCACACCCACCCACCCCACGGGTGTCCCCGCAGACAACGAGGTGCGCAAGGTGGACCTGGTCTCCGCCTCGGTGGTGGTGGTGGGCGTCATCGCTGCCGTCCTGCTCTGCGTCCTCGTCGTCGTGGTCGTCGTCATGACCCTCTACCACAAGCGCAAGACCAAGCGCATCTCCGAGAAGTAGTAAGAGATGGGGAGAGGGCTGGGGGGCAGCGGGGGGCCATGGGGGCCGTGGGGGGGGCCCATGCTGAGCCCGTTCCCCCATGTCCCCAGTGAGGAGGAGCTGACGCTCACCCGGGAGAACTCCATCCGCCGCCTGCACTCCAGCCACAGCACTGACACACGCACACAGGTGGGGGGCAGCGGGGGGCTGGGGTGGGGGGTCTTGGGGTGCCCAAGGGTGTGGTGGGTGTTGGGTACTCAAGGGGATGGGTATTAGGGTGCCTGGGTGGTGGGGTGCCCAAGGGAAGGGGGTCTTGAGGTATCCTGGGTGATGGGTGGTGGGGTGTCCAAGGGTGATGGGTGGTGGGATGGCCAAGGAGATGGGTGTTGGGGTACTCAAGGTGATGGGTATCGGGGTGTCTGGGCTGACGGGTGTTGGGGTACCCAAGGAAGTTGGTCTTGGAGCACCCTCGGTGATGGGTGTTGGGGTGACTGGGGTGATGAGTGCTGGGATGCCCGAGGAGATGGGTCTTGGGGTACCCTGGGTGATGTGAGTGGGGATGGCACGAGTGTTGGGGGGGCAAGGAAGGGGATCTTGGGGTACTCAAGGTGGTGGGTGTTGGGGTGCCCAAGGAAGTAGGTCTTGGGGTACCCTGAGTGATGGGTGTTGAGGTGATGGGTGCTGGGATTCCCAAGGTGATGGGTCCTGGGGGACCCAGGTTGATGGGTATTGGGGTTCCCGGGGTGCCGGGTTTGGGGGTGCTGAAGGAGTGGGGTCCCCGTGGGGCTGGGCCGTGGGGTGCCAGCTCTGATGGGGCTGCTCCAGCTGGAGGAGACGCTGCAGCTGCGCACGGAGAGCCGTCAGGGCAGCCTGCGCGGGGACAGCCTGCGCGGGGACAGCCTGCGCGGCACCAGCATCTGCTCCGCCATGGTGAGAGCTGGGGGGGGGCACGGAGGGGGGGGGGAGGGCACAGGGGGGGCGGGGGGACCCGGCTCAGCCCCACACCTGCCCCCAGCCCTGGGCTGCGGGTGACGGAGCGTGTCCTCCACCTCCCAAACAGTCCCATGTGGGTGGAAACCCCCCCTCTATGGGTGCAACCCCCCCCTCCTTGGGGTGGGCATCCCCCCCTCCATGGGTGTGACCCCCCCCCCTTCCAGGTGTGCAAACTCCCCTTTGGGGGGTTCAAACCCCCTCTTCTAGGTGTGCAAGCCCCTTTCCATGGGTGCAACCCCCTCCCTGGGGGGTTCAGCCCCCAACTTCCATGGTGCAACCCCCCCCTCGGGGTGTCCAGACCCCTTGCACATGTACACCCCCCCCCTTGCACACTTGTAACCCCTCCCCATGTGTGTGACCCCCCCCCTCAGGGTGTGCAAAGCCCTCCCACCATTGCACGCCCACGCACGGACACACACACACCCCCCCCGCTCCTCCTCGCACCCCTGTCCCGTGCCCCATGACAGCACCCCAGCCCCATGGGGGAGCTCCGGGGGGGGGGGGTGTGTGTGTGTTTGCCAGTGGTGACCCCCCCCGTCATTCCTCACTCCCCCCCCTCACCCCCCAGAGCGAAGAGCCCGAAGGTCGCAGCTACTCCACGCTCTCCACGGTGCGGGAGATCGAGACGCAGACGGAGGTGCCGGTGGCTCCGCTGCTGCCCCCCCCCGTGGGGAAGGACCCCAAGGAGGAGGAGGAGGAGGGCGGCGGCGGCGGCGGTGGGGGGGGGGACCCCATCAAACAGGCCATGACCCACTTCGTGCAGGAGAACGGGATGCTGCAGGCCAAGCCCACCACCAACGGCATCTACATCAACGGCCGCGGGCACCTGGTGTGAGCCGGGGGGGGGGGGGGGGGGGAGGCGGGATATGGGGCCGGGGGGGCACCCCAGGGACCCCCGTCCCCCCTGGCTCTGCCCCCCTCTCACCGGGCTGGCTCCGGTCCCCCAGCGTCACCTCGCTGCTGGCACGGGGTTGGGGACAGGCGAAGGAGGTGACAGCAGCATCCAGGACCTGGGGGGGGCACCCCCGGGCGTGGGGACACCCCGTGACGTGGGGACACCCCAAGGACAGGACAGGGGCAGGAGCCCCCGGCGGGGGTCAACCCCCCCCCCCCCCAAAATACCCCTTCGGACTCTGGGTCGGCTCCTTCCCGTGCTGGGGACACGCGGCCGTCCCCCCCTCGGGACGCGGTTTGCGGGTGGCACTTGGGACGCTTGTGTGCCCTCCCTCATCCCGGCTGCCCCCCCCCCCCCCCCCCAAAAAACCCCAAGACCCCCCGATTCCCACCACCCCCACCCCCCCAAACTGCCGAGGGCCTCCCCCCCCCCCGCCCCGGCGTGGGGCTGGCGGTGGGGGACGCTGGGGACATCGTGACCCCCCTCCCCTCCCCCCATGTACATACCTGTATAGGACGGCCCCCCCTCCCCCCCCCCCCGCTGCTGCCCGGCCGCGCTTGTAAATAAACCCCCCCCCCCGGCGCGGGACCCTGGGACCCTGTGTCGAGTGCGTCTGGTCTCAGCCGGGGGGGGGAAGGGGGGCACTGCTCGTGCACACGTGTGCGAGGACGGTGACACCGGGGTGTGGGTGAGCTGCGGGCGAGCAGAAAGTGTGCACGAGCGTGACAAAGCGTGTGTGACCTCGTGTAAGCGTGCATGAGCGTGCCCAAGGATACCTGAGCTCGTGCAAGCATGCACGAGCATCACAAGTGTGCATGAGCATGCACGAGCACGCCCAAGCTCCTCCAAGCGTGCCTGAGCAAGCGTCTCAGCCTCGTGTGAGCGTGCCCCAGCGTGCAAAAGCACGCCCAGGCTCATGCAAGCATGCATGGGCCAGCATCACAAGGATGGAGAAGCACGCCCCAGTGCATGCACAAGCACGCCCAAGCTTACACAAGTGTGTCTGAGCAAGCGTCTCAGCCTCGTGTGAGCGTGCCCCAGCGTGCAAAAGCACGCCCAGGCTCATGCAAGCATGTGTGGGCCATCATCACAAATGTGCGTGAGCACGCCCAAGCTTACACAAGCGTGTACAAGCGAGCGTCTCAACCTCATGTGAGTGTGCATGAGCGCGTCAGAGCTCCCGCACGCACACGCGAGGGTGCCCGAGCTCACGCGAGCGTGCCCCGGCCTGCCTGCGCGTGCCCGGGGCGTGCAGGAGCGCGCGGAAGCGTGCCCCGACGTGCGCAAGCGTGCCGCCCGCGCCCTGCCCTGCGGTTTCGAGGCGCCGAGGAGCAGGAAGAGGCCTCGAAGGCGGCCGCCGCCTTCCTGCCCCCCGCCAGCGGGACGCCCCGCACCCCTCGAGGCTGCCTGCGGGACAGCGGGGGCCACCGCGCTTCCTCCCCGGGGGTGGGGGGGTTTGGGGGCGAGGGGACACACGCGCTTTCCCCTCGCCGTCCCCCTGGGGTGCCCGCACCCCGCCGGGGCCCATGGGCAGGGTCTGACCCCGCCGCCCCGGGGGGGGGGTGGGGGTCCGCGCCGCCCCCATGTCGCTGGCGCTGAAGGCCCGGCAGAAGGTGAGGCGCAAGGGCGGGGGCAGGGAGAGGGTCTTCGGCTGCGACCTCCTGGAGCATCTCCAGCACTCGGGGCAGGAGGGTGAGTGGGGGGGTCCCGCTGAACCCCCCGCGGGAGGCGGAAGCTGGGGGGGGGGGTGCTGCGGGAGGGGATGGGGGTGACTCACGCTGGGGTGGGGGGGGGGTGGGGGGGTTGCATCACCGGCTGTTGAGCAAGCGCCGCGGCCGGGGTGGCCTCCATCCGGGCCCCTCCGGGGTTTGGGGGGTCCCAGCCCCTTCGCCCGGCTCCAATCTCGGTGCCCCACCGTGGCCCTGAGGGGACCGGGGCGGGTGGCCTCCATCCCGGGGGTCTGGTGGCCCCGGTTTGCCAGGGGGGGCTCTGAGCCCCCAGGCTGTAGCCACTGCGGGGACCGGCCGCCCCATGGGGACACCATCAGCGGGTCCTGGGGGGGGTGGGTGGCCCTGGTTCCCCCCCTTGGCGGGTCGGGGTCTGGGGGTGACAGGGGGTGACGGGGGCCGCGGCTGCCCGCCCCGCAGTGCCCCAGGTGCTGAGGAGCTGCAGCGAGTTCGTGGAGCAGCACGGGGTGGTGGACGGCATCTACCGCCTCTCCGGGGTCTCCTCCAACATCCAGCGGCTGCGGTGAGCAGGGACGGGGCGGGGATGGAGGTGGGATGGGGATGGAGCAGATGGGATGGGGATGATGGGATGAGGACAGAGAGGATGGAGGTGGGATTGGGTTGGAGAGGATGGGATGGAGAGGGGATGAGGATGGAGCAGATGGGATGGGGATGGAGATGATGGAGACGGGGATGGAGAGGATGGAGACGGGGATGGAGAGGATGGAGGTGGGATTGGGATGGGGGACGGAGATGGGATGAGGATAAGGATGGAGCAGATGGGATGGGGATAGAGATGGTGGGATGGAGATGATGGAGATGGGATGAGGATGGAGAGGATAGAGGTGGGATTGGGATGGAGATGATGGGATAGGGATGGAGATGGGATGAGGATGGAGCAGATGGGATGGAGAAGATGGAGGTGGGATGGAGATGGAGCAGACAGGATGGAGACAGGATGGAGATGATGGATGTGGGATGGAGATGGAGATGATGGAGATGGAGACAGGAGCAGGCGGGATGGAGATGGAGAGGATGGATGTGGGATGGAGATGGGATAGAGATGGGCGGCAGTGGGAGCTGGGATGGAGCTGGAGCCCAGATGGGATCAAACCAGAGGAAACTGGGAGGGAGGGAGGTGGAGGGTGGGGATGGAGATGGGAGCGGAGTGGATGGAGGTGGAGAGTGGAGGGAAACGGGGCTGGGGGAGGTGGGACCGGATGGGACAGGGAAAAGGGGACAGGACAGGGACAGGAGGGGGACAGACGCCAGCAGCGCAGATGCCGGATCCGGCCCCACCGCCCCCCCCGGCCCCATCCTGCCACCCCGCCCCCCCCCCCCCCCCCCGCATCGCTGCTTCAGCCCCTCTTTCGCTTGTTCCTTTTTTCCCGTTTTTCTCGTTTATTTTCTTTTTCATTGTCTCTTTCTTTTTCTCTTTCTTTCTTTCCATATTTGGTTCGTTTTTTCACTCTTTCAGTTCTTTCCTCGAGTGTTTCTTTCCCCCCCCCTTTTCCTCTGTCCCCAAGAGCCCCAGCACTGACGGTGCCCCCCGTGTCCTCAATGTCCCCAGCATCCCGGTGTCACCAACATTCCCCTGTCCCCTCATATCCCCAAGGTTCCCACATCCCCTTGTCCCCCACCGCGCCCCGGTCCCCAAGTGTCCCCCTGTCCCCACCATCCTCTTGTCCCCCCGTATCCCCAGTGTCCCCACATCCTCTGTATCCCTGTGTCACTGGTACCTGCAGCATCCCCTTGTCCCTGTCACCCCCCCGTCCCCACCATCCATCCCCCTGTCCCCTCCATCCCCCCCATCCCCCCCATCCCCACCATCCCCATCCCCTCCATCCATCCCTCTGTCCCTGTCACCCCCCCGTCCCTACCATCCATCCCTCTGTCCCCTCCATCCCCCCTGTCCCCACCATCCCCATCCCCTCCATCCATCCCTCTGTCGCTGTCACCCTCCCTGTCCCCTCCATCCCCCCCTTCCCCACCATCCCCATCCCCCCCATCCATCCCAATGTCCCCGTCACCCCCCCCCCCCCATCCCTGCCATCTCCTTGTCCCCATCACCCCCCGTTCCCACCACTGGGTACCTGACATGGAAGGACCCTGGTGACAAACCCTCCCCATTTTCAGCCCCGGGTCCCCACTGACCCTCATGGTCCCTGTGTGTCCCCAAACCCACCCTGGCAGAGCCCATCCCAGCCCCACTCCCCACTCCAGGGGACACCCAGGGTTGGGGGGGGGGGACACAGACCCCACCCCAGTGAGAACCCCTCCAGGGGAGGGGGGCGGGGGGGGGGCGCAGTGTCCCCATCCCCATCCCGGTCCCCGTGTCCCCGCAGGCAGGAGTTCGAGGGGGAGCGTGGCCCCGACCTGCGGCGGGACGTCTACCTGCAGGACATCCACTGCGTCAGCTCCCTCTGCAAGGCCTATTTCCGAGAGCTCCCCAACCCCCTCCTCACCTACCAGCTCTATGACAAATTCGCCGTGAGTTTTCACACACACACACCCCCCCCCAACCCCTTTCCAGGCCCCCCCCTCGCCCCCTTGTCACCCCATCCCTGTCCCCTCTCACCGGGCAGGACGCGGTGGCCATCCAGACGGAGGAGGCTCGGCTGGTGAAGATCAAGGAGGTGCTGAAGGAGCTGCCGCCGCCACATTATAGGTAAAAAGGGGTGTCGGGGGGGACCCCGAAGGCAGTGTCACACAAACACACACCCCCCCCCCCCGGGTGCCACCATCCCTAACGTGCCGCGGTGGCCGCAGGACGCTGGAGTTCCTGATGCGGCACCTCCTGCGCATGGCGTCCCACAGCGCCCAAACCAACATGCACGCCAGGAACCTGGCCATCGTCTGGGCGCCCAACCTGCTGCGGTGAGCGTGGGGAGGGGGGCCAGGGGGCCAGGGACCCCCCCCCGGGCCCGGCAGGGGACATTAAGAGTGTGTGTCCCCCCTGCCCCGGGTAGGTCAAAGGATATCGAGGCGACGGGGTTCAATGGGACGGCGGCCTTCATGGAGGTGCGGGTCCAGTCCATCGTGGTGGAGTTCATCCTCACCCACGTCGAGCAGCTCTTCGGGGATGCCCCCCTGCCTGGTGTGTCCTGGGGGGAACATGGGGGGGACACACATGGGGAGGGGGTTCCTGGCTGGGGATGCAAGGCGGAGGGACATGAGGAAGGGGGTCCTGGATGGGGTTATGGGGGGACAAACATGGAGATGGGGGTTCCTGGATGGGGTTATGGGGGGGGAGGACACATGGGGAAGAGGGTCCTGGATGGGGTTATGGGGGGGACAAACATGGAGAGGGGGGTCCTGGATAGGGTTATGGGGGGGGACATACATGGGGAGGGGGGTCCTGGATGGAGACATGAGGGGAGGGGGACACACAAATGGGGAGGAGGGTTCTGGATGGAGTTATGAGAGGGGGGGACACGTGGGGAAGGGGGTCCAGGATGGGGACACAAAGAGGGACATAAATGGGGAGGGGGCTCCTGGAGGGGGACACAAATGAGGAGGGGGTCCCAGTGTCACCCTGACCCCCCTATCTTGGTGCCTCGCAGGCAGTGACTCCCCCCGCCGGTCCCTACTGTTGGGCGGTGGGGGGCTGGGGGCTGGGCAGCCCCCCCCGTTCCACGTGCCGGCGGCACTGAGCCAGGGCGACGGCCCCCCCCCGATCCGGCCCTACCACACCATCATTGAGCTCGGAGACCACAGGTAGTACCCCCCATGTCCCCCCGCGGACACCCCCCCCCCCCCCGGCCCAGGCACATGCGTGTGCCATGCACTGGGGGGCTTCCGGGGGGTCCCAGCGGTGCCTGGGGATGCTCCCACCTGCCCAGGAGGTGCTGGGGGGTTCCTGGGGATGCTGGGGGGTTCCTGGGGATGCTGGGGGGGTCCCTGCTGCTGTTGACACCCATGGTCCAGGGGGTGCCCGGGGGTGCTCACATGTGCCTGGGGATGCCTGGGGGGTACCTGGGGGTTCCTGGGGGTCCCACTGCCGCTGACGCTCGGGGTGCCGCAGGAGGAAGGGCTCGCTGAAGGCCAAGAAATGGAGATCCATCTTCAACCTGGGCCGCTCCGGCCACGAGGCCAAGCGCAAGCTGGGGAAGGCAGAGGAGAAAGGTGGGGAGCCCCCGTGTCCTCCCCACTGGGGGCCGGGGGGAGGGACCCCATGATTTGGGGTGTCCCCACATGTGTCCCTGGCCCCGCGCCCCCCCAACCCCTGTCTCTGGCCCCCCCCCAGATGACAAGGGCGGTAAAATCAGCCTGCGGCCAGCAAAGAGCATGGACTCACTCAGCTCTGTCCCCTTTGCCAGCGATGGTGAGGGACACGCCATGGGGCACCTGGGGGACCCTCCCCGTCCCCGAGTCCGACAGGGATGGGGGGGACAGGGATATGTGGATGGAAGGGGCAGGGATGGGGATGGGATGGGATGGGATGGGATGGGGAGGACATGGTGGGGACAGAGGGGACAGGGATGGTGATCAAGGATGGGATGGGATGGGATGGGATGGGATGGGATGGGATGGGATGGGATGGGATGGGATGGGATGGGGGGGACAGGGTGATGATGGAGAAGGTGGCATAGGGATGGAGGGGACAGGGGTGGAGATAGGATGGAGGGGACAAGGTGAGGATGGAGGGGACAGGGATGGGGATGGAGGGGACATGGTGGGGATGGACAAGCCACCGGGCATCGCCCCTGTCCCCCAGCCTGGTGGCTCCTGCGGTGCCACCGGCCGGGTCCCCAGGAGCAGAGAGGGGACAGGGGCCACCCCCGTGCCCTGACTGTCCCCCCACCAGGCACAGACCACCCTGGGCTGAGTCAGCAGCGGCCGGTGAAGCCCCCGCTGCCGCGCCGGGAGAGCTTCGACGCCTGCCCCTGCCCGGGGCTGGAGGGGAGCCCGGGGGAGAAACCAAAGGGTCCGGAGGAGCCGCGGGGCCCTGAGTCGGAGGGCGAAAGCAGCACCAAATCGGAGCCCACCACCCCCAAAGCCGGCCGGGCCTCGCTGGTGGCCACCGGCCGCTCGCCTAAGGCCGCCCGCAGCCGTGCTGAGAAGTGCACGGGGGTCCACATCTCCGGCCCCTTCTCCGTCACCGTCCCCTTCCACATCACCTCCAACCTCTCCCGCCTCACCCGGGGGCTGCCCTGCCCAGCACTGGGCAGGGACCCCCCCGACAGCCCCCCAGAGCCCACCCCAGCCTCCCACGGGGACCCCCAGCCCCGCTCCACTGAGGGGCGGCTGGAGGGACCCCCAGGGTGTCAGGGGACCCCCAGGGTTCAGTCCCCACCGTCCGGGGAGGGGACGGCGGATGCAGAGCAGACCCGGCTCTCCCTGGAGCTGCGGGATTCCTTCGCCTTCCTGGACAGCCCCGAGACGTGGCTGGAGGGCGGTGGGGACGGGGACATGGTGGCGTTGTCCCTGCCGCCGGACACCACGCTGGGGGACGGAGAGGGGTCCCCGGCCATGGAGGAGGGGATGGAGAGCGGGTTCATGAACGTAAGCTGCCATGGGCGACCCCGGGGCTGGGGATGGGGAGGGAGGGCGGTAGGTGGGCAGAGGGTCACGTCCGCTGTCCCAGGGCAGGGTGGGGACAGAGGGGACAGAAATGGGGATGGAGAGGACAGGAATGGGATGGAGGGGTCAGGGATGAGATGGAGGGGTCAGGGATGAGATGGAGGGAACAGGGATGGAGATGGAGAGGACAGGGATGGGACAGGGATGTAATGGAGGGGATGGGAAGGCGATAGAGGGGGCAGGGATGGGGACACGGATGGAGATGGAGGGGACAGGGATGGGATGGGATGGGATGGAGGGGATGGGGAAGGGATGGAGGGAAAAAGGATGGGATGGAAGGGACAGGGATGGGATGGAGGGGATAGGGATGGAGATGGAGGGGACAGGAAGGGCACAGGGGGGCATCGACCCCTCCAGCCCCCGGGTCTCGGGGCCATGCAGTGCTCTGTGGGTCTGGGGGGTCCCTGGCATGGCCGTGACCCTCCTGCCCATCCCTGTCCCCATCCCCAGCCAGGGGAGCCCCCCGCCGAGCACCCCGCCAGCTACCTCTCCATCGAGGAGGCCATGGACGAGGAGATGTTCTTCATGGCTCCCAGCGGCTCCGACCCCGAGGAGGGTGATGGGGACACCGACTCCGATGACATGTTCCTCAGTGCCCATGACGACCTCAGCCCCCTGGTGGTATCGCTGGGGACCCCCCAGACCCCCCACCAGCTACCAGGCGAAGGCACGGCCACGGAGACCCCAGCACCGGCCCAACCCGGCACCCCCTTGCCCCAGGACGGGTCTCCATCACTGGAGGAGGATGCTCCGGGTCTGGGGGAGCTCCCTGGGGACCCCACCGGGGTGCCAACAGAGGGGGGGACACCCCCAGGGGAGGGGGATGGAAGGGCGGGGGTGGCAGATGGTGACTCCAGCCCTGGCAGAACTGACCCCAGCACTGAAGCCGGGCTGGGGGACGAGGCCGGAGGAGCCGGCGGCCACGGGGGAGCGGGGCCAGCTCCCGACACGTCAGACGGGGAAGTCGAAGAGGATGGAGCTGGCCCCGGGCCCCCCGACCCTGAGGAGCCTGAGGAGGGTGAACCCCAGCCTTCACCGGGGACCCCTCCAGCTTCCACACCAGAGGAGCCCCCCCAGGAGCCAGCAGAGCCCCTGGTCCCCGGGTCTGTCCCCAAGGCTGTCCCTGGGTCTGTCCTTGAAGTTGTCCCCGAGGCTGTCCCTGGGTCTGTCCCCGAGGTTGTCCCCGAGGCTGTCCCCGAGGCTCTCCTGCCCTCCACGGCCAGCGTGGAGGGGACCGATGCTGCCCCCGGCAGCAGCCCCGCTTCTCCCTCGCTCTCTGCCTTGCCCCCAGAGCTGCACCTCGCCCCCGCCGAAGCCCCTCCACCAACCCCAGCCGAGCCCCCGGGCTCTCCGGGGCTCCCCCAGCCCGTGGTTGTCCTGCGCCATGATGGCAGCGCCCCGGCGCGCCTGGCCGCTCGCACCGTCCGGGTGCAGCAGGCCCGCTCCGTCCCCGTCGTGCCCCCCAAGCCCCAGTTTGCCAAGATCCCCCCGGCCCCGCAGTCCTGGGCGTCCCCGACCATGGCAGGGGAAGCCATCGCACCCCCCCGTCCTCCCCCCAGCCCCCCGGCTCCCGAGGGACCCCCCGGGGCCAGCAGGAGAGCAGGATGGCGGGAGGGCGGCAGCATCTCCTTCGACGCGGCGGTGGCCATGGCGGCCCAGCAGCAGCCAGCCCAGGCGCCAGTGAGGAGGATCCAGACCTACAGTGGGGGGGAGGAGGCGCCCGCCGCCCCCAAGGCCCTGCCCTTCCAGAGGAGCCCCCTGAGGCCGCGGCTGCTGCGGCCCCTCAGCTGCGTGGCCGCCCCCGAGGCCGAGGCGTCGGGGAGGAGCCGGCGGAGCCTGACCCGGCCGTCGGCGCAGGCCGAGGGGGGCGGCGGGCGAGCGCTGAGCTGAGGGGGCGGCGGACATTTGTGTCCTTGCGCGGGCAACGACGGGGTCAATAAAGGCGATGGGCTTTGTCTACCGCCATGGCCTCCTTCCACGCAACATGGCGGCGTACAGGCCAGCCTCAGGGCCCTGGCGGGGCGGAGGGGTCCCCACGCAGCACCAAGGCCGGGGACGTGGGGGGGGTGCAGGGCGGGGGGTGCCTCCCCCCGCGGCGGCGGCACCGGCGGCCGGGGAGGGTTTTCAGGAGCGGGGAGCGAAGGACGGTGGTCGCCGCCCGCCTCCAAGATGGCGCCGCCCTCACCCAAGATGGCGCCGGGCGGAAGCGCCGGGCTTCGCCGTCTAAGATGGCGGCCGGCGCGCGGCGAGATGGCGCCGGCGGGGAGGGGCGGGAGGCGGGGGGTGCGAGACCCCGTGCCCGGCGCCAAGATGGCGGCGGCGGCGGCGGCGCGCTGCGGTGCGGTGCGCGGCGCCCCGGCCCAAGATGGCGGCGGGGGCGGTGGCGGCGGGCCGGGCTTCCGCCCGCACCCGTCATGGCGGCGCGGCGGCGCCCTGCGCATGTGCGGGGCTCCATGGCGAGACAAGGGGCCGAGCGCGCGCAGGGCGGCCCGGCGAGGCGAGGTAACGGCGGGGCCGGGCCGGGGCGGCGGCGGGGACGGGACGGGACCGGCCGGGACACCCCCCCTTCCCTCCCCCGGCCCGCCCGGCCGCTCCCGGTGGGGGCGGGCCCGGCCGCGGCCCCCGGGCCCAGCCGCCGCTGCCCACGGCGGGGTGCGGGTCCCGTCTCCCCTCCCCCGGGCCTGTCACCCCTCTCCCGGTGGCGGCGGGGCCCCCCCCCGGGCCTGTCACCCCCCGCCGTCACCGCTTTACCCTCCCCGGGGCGGGGGGGGGGCGCCGGGGCCGGGAGCGGGGGGGGTGACACGGGGCCAAACACACACACACACACACACCCCCCCCCGGGAGCGGCCGGTTTGGGGGCGGGGGGGGGGGGGGGGGGTGGGCCGCGGTGCCGCCGAGCCGGGCCCGGTGCCGGTGCCCCCCGCCGTGTTCCCGGTCCCCCCGAGCGGTGACAAAGGGGCGGGGGGAGCCGGGCGGCGGCGGGGCCCTCCCGGGGTCAGCGGAGGGGAGGTGTGTGTTGGGGGGGGGGGGGGGACACGGACCCCAGGGTGTCACCCGGTGGGGGGGTGGCTTTGGGGACAGCGGTGTCACCGGGGATGCGAAAGCGAAAGGGGGGGGGGGGGGGGTGGAAACCGAGGCCCCGGTGGCCGGTGTCCTGGCACGGTGGCCACTCTCCGGCCCCGGTGGCCGACGTGGGGCCCGGCTGCCAGCCTCCCCCCCCCCCCCCCCAGCCTTGCTCTGTGTGTGTGTCCCCCCCCCCCCCTTTGCCTTTGCCCCCCGTCCCGGTGACAGCGGGGCCCCGGTGTGTCATCGTCGTGTCCCCCCCCCTCCGGGGGCTGGCGGGGGTCCCGGGGCGGCCGGTGCCGGGCGGGGGGGGGGGAGGAGGAGGAGGAGGAGGAGGAAGGAGGGGGGGAGACGAAGGCCGGGCCCGATCCTGAGCCGCCCCCGTTCCCCCCCCCCCCCCGCAGGGCTGTGAAGGCCGGAGGCTCCTCTGCGACTGATGCCTGTGGGAGCGGAGCGATGAAGGGGTGAGTGGGGGGCCCCCCCCCCAAATCCCGGCACCCCCTTCCTGAATCCCACCCCCGCCCAAAATCCCAGCACCCCCCCAAAATCTCGGCACCTTCATCCCCACATCCCCCCCCCCCAAATCCCAGCACCCCCTTCCCCATCTCCCACTTCCCCCAGATCGTGACAACCCCCCTTCCTGCATCCCCCCCCCCCCCCCCCCAAATCCTGGTACCCCCCTTCCCATCCTCCCCCCTCCCCCCAAAATCCTGACACCCCCTTCCCGCATCCCACCCCTCCTAAATCCCAGCACCCCCTTCCCCATCTCCCACTCCCCCCAAATCGTGACAACCCCCCTTCCTGCATCGCTCCCCCAAATCCTGGCACCCCCTTTCCCCATCCCACACCCCCAAATCCCGGCACCCCCTAATCCTGACAACCCTGTTCCCTGGCCTTCCCTTCCCCCCCAAATCCCGGCATCCCCCTTCCCGCATCCCGCCCCCCCAAATCCTGGCACCCCCCTTTCCCCATCCTACCCCCCCCCAAATCCTGGTACCCCCAAATCCTGGCACCCCCTTCCCTGTCCTTCCCGTATCCCACCCCCCCAAATCCCGGCACTCCCTTCCCGTATCCCACCCCTCCAACTCCTGGCAACTCCCAAATCCCAACGCCCCCCCCCCCCCGTTCCCTTCCCATCCCAGCACCCCCTTCCCATCCTGCCCCCCCAAATTCCAGTACCTGCTCCCCCACATCCCGTACCCCCCCCAAATCCCGGCATCCCCTTCCCGCATCCCAGCACCCCCAAATTCTGGCACCCCCTTCCCCATCCCACCCCTGCCCAGGTCCTGGAGTCCCGCTTCCCATCCCAGCCCCCCCCAAATCCCAACACCCCCTTTCCGCATCCCACCCACCCCAAATCCCAGCACCCCCGTCCCCATCCTGCCCCCCCTAAATCCCGGCTCTCCGGGGGGTGCCCGGGGGCTCCGTGCTGTCGGGGGACCCTCACGGCCCCCCCTCGCCCCCGCAGGCAGCAGAAAGCAGCCGAGACGGAAGAGGGAACGGTGCAAATCCAGGAAGGTGAGTGGGGACCCCCCCCCCCTCCTGCCCCCGCGCCCTTGGGGGGGCTCGGACCACCCTGGCGGGAGGCCACTAGCCCCCACCCTGCCCGCTTTAGCCCCGGTCACCCTATGGCCGGGGGGCTATTGCAGCCCCCATCCTTGCCCCGGGGAGGGGGGGACACGGCTCCCGGCCCCCTGCCCGCCACAGGGGGGACACCCCCCCCCCCCGGCCGTGTCCCCGTCCCCCGTCATGGCCTTTCCCCCCCCCCCCTCCTGCCCCAAGGTGCAGTGGCCACGGGCGAGGATCCCACCAGCGTGGCTATTGCCAGCATCCAGTCGGCGGCCACCTTCCCCGACCCCAACATCAAGTATGTCTTCCGCACCGAGAACGGCGGCACCCAGGTACGGGCTGGGGGGGGGGTGGGTTTTGGGGTCAAAAAGGGGTTTTTTTTTTGGGCGAGAAAGGGTTTTGGGGGTCAGAAAAGGGGGGGGTTTGGGGTCAGGGATTTTCTTGGGGTCAGAAAGGAAGGGTTTGGAGGTGAGAAAGGAGGGGTCTTTTGGGGGGTCAGAGAGAGGTTTTTTTGGGGGGTCAGAGAGGAGGGGTTTTAGGGTCAGGAAGGGTTTTTTTGGGTGAGAAAAAGTTTTTTTGAGGGCTCAGAAAGGCTTTTTTTTTTTTTTGGTGAGAGGGTTTTTTTTTGGTGTCAGAAAGGAGAGTTTTGGAGGGGTCAGAAAGGAGGGGGTTTGGGGTCAGAGGGGTGTGTTTTTGGGGGTCAGAAAGGAGAGTTTTTGGGGGATCAGAAAGGGGGGGGATTGGGTTAGAGAGGGGTTTCTTTGGGGTCAGAGGGGGGGTTTTTTGGGGGGTCAGGAAGGAGGGGTTTTGGGGTCATGAAGGAGGTTTTTGGGATCAGAAAAGGAGGTTTTGGGGTCAGAAAGGAGGTTTTTGGCCCCGCTTGGGGGGTGGGCAGTGTCATGGGCCCATGTGTGTGGGGGGGGGGTACCGTTGAGTCGCCAGCCGCCCCCGCAGCCCCGGCGTGTCCCGGCAGGTGATGTACCGGGTGATCCAGGTGGCGGACGGACAGCTGGACGGACAGACGGAAGGCACCAGCGCCATCAGCGGCTACCCCGCCACCCAGTCCATGACACAGGTGGGTGAGGGGGACAGCCACGGCGCCGGGTGGGTGACAGGGGACAGTGCCATCCCCCCCCCCTCCCCTCCATCCCCCACCGTGTCCCCCTCCCCTTTTAGGCCGTCATCCAGGGCGCCTTCACCAGCGAGGACGCGGTGGAGACGGAGGCGGCTGCCACCGAGACCCACTACACCTATTTCCCCACCGCGGCGGTGACCGACACCGGCACCTCGGGGGGCGCGGGGACCACCGCCACCGCCGTCGTCACCACCCAGAACTCCGAGGCCCTGCTGGGTCAGCCCACCCCCACGGGTACGGCCCTCGCACCCTCAGGACCCCCACCCTCACCCCTCCCCTGGGCGTTTTGGGGTGCTCCCTGTCTGACACCACCCCTTTTGGGTTGTTCAGGGCAATTCTTCGTGATGATGTCACCGCAGGAGGTGCTGCAGGGGGGGACGCAGAGGTCCATCGTCCCCCGCGCCCACCCCTATTCTCCGTGAGTACGGACCCCCCCCTCAAACAAAGCGCAGCGGGGGGGGCGGTTCGGGAGCAGGTTGGATGTCCCCCCCCCGGTGTGGGGGGGCTGGGACGTGGCCGGGTCCCCGCCGGTGTCACCGGGACTGATGCCACCGTTGTCCCCCCTCCCCCAGGAAGTCGGAGGCGCCGAGGGCCACCCGGGATGAGAAACGCCGGGCGCAGCACAACGAAGGTACCGGGGGGGCATCACGGGGACGGGGGGGGGGACAATGGGGACAGCGAGGGGCACAGAGCCGTCCCTCGTTAACGCTGTCCCTTCCCACCTCCTCCATGGAGAAGCTCCGAGGACCCACCTCGAAGCTCTTGGCTAAGGGCAGAACCTCATCTGGGAGGGTGTAATTAGCTGTAATTAGCAGCAGGGAGGGAAGGCAGAGCTTGGGGAAAAGTGGGGGGGCGCCCAGGTGGCCCCCAGCCCAGAGGGGACAGTGTTGGGGACGAGCACCCGGTGTGGGGGGAAGCGCCACCGGGATCCTCTTTTTGGCTTCACAACCACCGAAACCTGGCCGTTTGGGCTGGCTTGACCCCAAAATCGCCTCTCCCTTCCCCCCACCCCCCCGGAGCGGGCAGGGGGGTGCATGCAGAGCTGGGGGGGGGGACAGCAGGTGGTTCCCCCCCCCCCCCCCGCCTCTCTCTGGGTGCTGGGCTCAGCACCCCCCAACCCCAAGAGGGTGCTGGTTTGTGGGGTTGGGGGGGACACCCCGCTGGGGGTGTGGGGGACTCGGTGCTCTCCGGGGGGTGGGTGTGGGTGTGTGTGTGTGTGTCTCAGGATGGTGCTGACCCCCCTCCCCTCGCAGTGGAGCGCCGGCGCCGGGATAAAATAAACAACTGGATCGTGCAGCTCTCCAAGATCATCCCCGACTGCTCCATGGAGAACACCAAGTCGGGGCAGGTAAGGATCCCCCCCCCCCCCGGGGAGGGCTGGGGTCGGGAGGGTGTCCAGAGCCCGCTTACTCACCCCCCAACCCCCCCCGCCCCCAACCCACCCCAGAGCAAAGGGGGGATCCTCTCCAAAGCCTGCGACTACATCCAGGAGCTGCGGCAGAGCAACCACCGTCTCTCCGAGGAGCTGCAGGGCCTCGACCAGCTCCAGATGGACAACGAGGTCTTGCGGCAGCAGGTGACGTGGCCTGGGGGGGGCTGGCTGGGTTGGGGTGGGGGGGTGTGAGGGGATCTGGGGTTCCTCACACTCCCTACCCACCCCCTACCCCCCTTCTCGTGTCCCCTCTGTCCGTCCCCCCCCCCCCCCGTCGGCAGGTGGAGGATCTGAAGAACAAGAACCTGATCCTGCGGGCGCAGCTGCGCCAGCACGGGGTGGAGATCGTCATCAAGAACGACAGCCACTGACAGGGACACGGCGGGGACGGGGACCCCCGTGGGGGCGGGAGGGGGGGAGGGAGGGAGGCGGCACGGGGGTCCCCCCACCCCCTTTTCCACGGCAGCAAGCACCTCCCCGGCGTGACATGAGGACACACACACACACACCCACCCCCCCCCCGTTTGGTTTGTGTCCCCTATCCCCCCCCCCCCCCATATCCCAACACCCTCCATTCCCCCCCCCCCCCCCATCACCGTGTCCCCCCTCCCCGGTGTCACTGTGTCCCCCCCCCGCCCCTGCCCTGCGCTTCGTGCACTCGCTCTCGGCCCGGCAGGCGCCGGCCCCGCTGCCCCCCCCAGCACTGCCTCGGGCTCCCGGCCTCCCCCGCCCCCGACCCCCGGGACGCCCCCGACCCCCGGGACACCCCCTCCCCGGGACACCGTCCCCTCCCGGGGGGGCTGCGGTGTGTGTGTGTGTGTGTCCCCAGCCCCGTCCCCCCTCCCTGCCGGCCTCGGGCAGCCGTGGGGGTCCCGGGGGGCTGCAGGCCCCCCCCTCCCTGCCCGCTGCGGCTGGCCCAGCCCGGCCAGACTTTTTTTTAAAACTCTCTGAATTTAAAAAGCGAAAATAAATAAAAATAGTGATTTGTTTTTCCAGGTCCTACAGTTTATTCCCCCCCCTTCCAGCACCCCCAGGGCCCCCTTGGGCACCAGGGTGGGAGTTCCCAGGGAAACCCCCCCACTTCCCTCCTGAGCCCCCACCCCGGGGACACTCCCCCTCCCCCATGGGGGCCTGTGTCCCTGTGATGTCACCACGCTGTGACGTCATGGTGTGACATCACTGTGCCATGATGGCTCTGTGGGAGTATGGGGGCTACCGGGAGGGCTCTGGGGAGTACTGGGACCACGAGGAGGGCAGTGGGATGGTACTGGGAGCACTGGGGGCCACTGGGAGGGCAGTGGGACGGTACTGGGGGGCACTGGGAGGGCAGTGGGACGGTACTGGGGGGCACTGGGAGCCCTCTGCGCCCCGCGGCCTCCTCGGGCCCCGCAGGCCCCGTCGCTATGGCAACGCCCGTGTCCCCGCCCGGGGGCCGCCACGAGGGACGCAAAGCGCGCCCATTGGCCAGAAGTTCTAGGCTCGCTCTCTGATTGGCCGACAGGCCTCGCCCCCCCTCCACACCTGTCGCTCGTGCGGCCCCTTCGCCTCAGCCCATCGCGCCGGAGCTGCGGGGTCGAGCCAACCAGTCACGGGGAGGGGGCGAGCCCCCTGAATGACGAGACACGCGGCGCAGCCAATGGAGGCGGGGAGGACGCGGGGCTCTCAAGCACCTGGCGGAGGGGCGTAGCCGCATTGGCCCGTCCCCCAGGGGGCGGGGCCCACCTGGGCGGGGCGGGGCCGCACCTGGGGCGGGCGGGGGCGCGCAGTGCGGCGGCGGCGGCCATGGCGGGAGCGGCGCGGCCGGGCGGCCCCGGGCCCCGGCCCCGGGCTCTGCTGCAGCTGCTGCTGCTCGGGACGGCGGCCGGTGAGTGCCCGGGAGGGGCGGGGGGGACGGCCGGCCGCCAGGGGCCCGAACAATGGGGCGGCCGGTACCGGGAGGGGGGTGGTGGGTCCCCGGGGGGGTGGCAGCGGATCGACCGGAGGGGGCCGGTTCTGGGAGGCAGCGGGTCGGTCGGGGTCCCCTAGGGCGGTGGCGGTGGCGGTCCCGGTCCCGGTCCCGGTCCCGGAGGGGTGGTGGGGGCTCAGCCGGGGCGGTGGCGAGGGTTCCCCCCGGGGCGGTGCCGGTGCCGGTCCCGGTGGTGGTGGGGTTCCCGGGGGCGGTGCCGGTACCGGAGGGGTGGCGGGGGGGTTCCCGGGGGGTGGTGCCGACGCTCGGGGACGGCGGTGGGTTGCCCGGGAGGGGCCCGGTACCGGGCGACGGCTTCCCCCGGTGCCACCCACCGTCCCCGCTCACGGGAGCCCGGTTTGTACCGGGGGGGGGAATCACGGGAGAGCCCCGGTGCCGCCGCACACGGCGATAACGGGCTATTAATATCCCTGCGGCGCCCCCCCCCGCCCCGGGGGAGCCCCGTGAGTGCCCGAGACCCCGGGGACACCCCGTTATTTACGGTTTACGGCTGGTTTTGCGGCTTTGAGCCCTTCGCCGCCCGGGTCACCCCACGGCGGGGGGGGGGACGACACACCAGCCCCGGGACCCCCCAAAGGTCCCCGTGGGGTCCAGGGGGGTGGGGGGGCGGGATCGGGGCCCCCCCCGCCGAGCTCGGTATCACCGACAGCCGGTAACGGGGGGGTCGGGGCGGCGGGGGCTCGGCGGGGGGTGCGGATCCGGCCGCATTTCCCGGGGCCGGAAAACCGCCGTGGCCAAACATCCCGTTTGGTGGCCAGCGGGGGGGGGGTCCCCGGTGGCGGCGGGGGGGGGGGGGGTTGTCCCCGTCCTGAATCGATGGGGGGGGGACACGTGCCCCCCGCCCGTCCCGGTTAATGAGCAACCGGTGCCACTAACCGGGGGTTCCCGAAGGCCAAAGTGAGGGTGTTGGCCACCGGCCGGCTGGGCTGGGCCGGTGGTGGCCTTCCTGTGGTGGCCTTCCTGTCCCCGCCATTGTGCTGGAACAATCCCGGAGCCCGTCGGGATTAACCCAATCCCAGCCCGTTTGCACCCGGAGCCGGCAGCGCCCCGTGTCCTGGCTCCCACCCCGGGGACACGTCCCGCTCCGTGACCCCCGCCCCGGCCCTGGTCCCTCGGGATGTCACCTTTGTGCCATTTCTGCCCCAAATCCACCCAAAACAACCCCCAAATCCTCCCCACCCCGGCCCTGGTCCCTCGGGATGTCACCTTTGTGCCGTTTCTGCCCCAAATCCACCCAAAACAACCCCCAAATCCTCCCCCCGGCTCTGGTCCCTCGGGATGTCACCTTTGTGCCATTTCTGCCCCAAATCCACCCAAAAATCCTCCCCCCCCCACCTCCCCCAGCCCTGGTCCCTCGGGGTGTCACCTTTGTGCCATTTCTGCCCCAAATCCACCCAAAAATCCTCCCCCCCCCCACCTCCCCCAGCCCTGGTCCCTCAGGGTGTCACCTTTGTGCCATTTCTGCCCGAAATCCACCCAAAACAACACCCAAATCTTGCTCCCCCCCCGGCCCTGGTCCCTGGTGCCATTTCTGTCCCAAATCCACCCAAAACAACTCCCCCCCCCCCCCCAAGCCATGATTCCAGACTCGGCCACGCTGGGGGTCCAGTGACGTTCCCGGCCAGCACCGGGCCACCGTGCCGACTTTGGGGACCACCACCAGGGAAGACCTTCTTGGGGTCACCAGATGCCCCCATTTCCTCCGTGTTTCACCCCAAAATCGCTGTTTCTGCCGCCGCCTGCCCCCCCCCCCCCCCCCCGGGGTTTTGCTTGGCGGCGGTTTCGGGGTGCAAAGGTTGGGGGTGGGTTGGGGACGAAGCTGTGCCACTCCCCGGGCCACCGTCCCCCACGGCGTGAGTCACCCCCAGCGTCACCGGGAGCCGGGGGGGGGCGGTGCCCGTGACCGGGAGACACGGACGAGGGACACGGCGGGGACCCCCCCCCCGCCCCCCCTACCCCGGCCCGTGGTGGCACCGGGAGAGGACACGCGTGTCGAGGCGTGTGCGGGGACACACGGCGGGGGGGGGGGGGGGGAGTTGCAAAACGTCCTGGCCCCGTTTCCTGCGAAACCAGGTAGAAACGGGGCAGGGCAGGAGGGGGGGGGGTGGAGGGGGGGGTGTGACGTGACCGGGGATGGCACCCGGAGCCGGCAGGACGGGATTTTCCGGCTCCCTGGACCGTGACACCCCCCGTCACCCCCTGCCCCGGGGCTCCCGGTGACCTCCTTGACCCGGCCGCAGCCTCCCCGCGTCCCATGGATGGGGACACCCCCCCCCCCCCAGATTTCTCAGCCGTGTCATTTCTTCTCCCCCCCCCCCCCCCCCAAAAAACAGCCTCCGTGATGGGAGCCCAGGTCACCTCCGAGACCAAAGAAGTGCCTGAAAACAAGCGTGAGTGCCCGGCCCCCCCGTGTCCCCCACCCCTCATCCCGGGGGAGGGGACAGTGCCCGCCCCCCCCCCCCCCCGTATCCCCCACCCCATCATTCCAGGGGGGCAGTGCCTGGTCCCGGTGTCCCTCATCTTGGGGGGACAGTGCCCAGCCCCCACTGTGTCCTCCCCACCCCCTCATCCTGGGGGTACAGAGTGCCTGGCCCCCCAATTTCCCCCACCCCATCATTGCAGGGGGGCAGTGCCCAGCCCCCTCTGTGTCCTCCCACCCAGTCATCCTGTGGGGGGGGGTAGCGCCCGGCCTGATGACCCCCAGCCCATCATTCCTGGGGGGGTGGACAGTGCCCAGCCCCCCCTTGTGTCCCCCCACCCCTCATCCCGGGGGGGTGGACAGTGTCCAGCCCCTCCTGTATCCCCCACCCCATCATTGCAGGGGGGCAGTGCCCGGTCCTGGTGTCTCTCATCCCAGGGGGGGCAGCGCCAGGTACTAGTGTCCCCCACCCCATCATCCTGGGGCAGGGGGGGGCACAGTGCCTGGTCCCCTCACCTTATCATCCTGGGGGGGCATGGCCGAGCCGTGTCCCCCAACCTGTCATTTTTGGGGGGTGTCAGTGCCCGACCCCGCTGTCCCCAATGCCATCATTGGGGGGGGGGGGCAGTGCCTGGCCCCGTTGTCCCCTGTCCCCAGTGTCCCCCACCCTGTCGTCCCACGGGGGGGGGGCACAGCCGAGCCATGTCCCCCAACACCTCCAGTGCTGGAAACGGGCTTCACCCCGAGATTCCTGAGTCCACGGCGGGGGGGGTGGTGGTGGTGGGGGGAGGGTCTGGGTGTCCCTGGCTGGGGTTGTCACCGCTGGGGGGGGGGGGGGGGTGGCATGTGCCCTCAGTGTCACTTTCCCCCCACCACCCCACCACAACAATCCCCGCAGCCGCCGACATTCCCTGCGCCGCCTTCCGCTCCGGCTGGAGCAACCCCCGCATCGAGTGGAAGTTCCAGAAGGGCTCCTCGCTCGTCCTCTTCTACTACGGGGGGGAGCTGACAGGTACGTCCCCCGGGTGGGGGGACACACACACACACCCCCACCCACCCCTCCCCCAGCTGTCTGTCCCTCCCTCTGTCCTTCCGTTCCGGTTCCCAGCCCTGTGTCCGTCCCCCCCGGTTCCCCGGCAGATCCCTACAAGCACCGGGTGCAGTTCTCGCCGACCACCATCCGCCTGGAGGGGGTGACGCGGGAGGACACGGGCAGGTACATCTGCGAGGTGGTGGGGGACGGCGGCCACATCGCCAAGTCCGAGGTCAACCTCATCGTGCAAGGTACAGCCCCCCCCGCCCCGGACCCCCAAACCCCCCTCCCCGACTGTCCCTGGCCCCCCCTTTGCTGTCCCCCAAGTCCCCTCCCCAGTGTCCCTTTGCCATCCCCAAGCCCCTCTCCCCAATTATCCCATTGGCCCTTTCCGTACCCCAAACCCCCCCTCCCCATTGTCCCTTTGCTGTCCCTGACCCCCCCCTCCCCACTTGTGCCATTGTCCCTTTACCATCCCCTAAGCCCCCCCTCCCCAGTTGTCCCCATTCTCCCTATGCAATCCCCTCACCCCCCCCTCCCCAATTGTCCCATTGTCCCTTTGCCATCCCCCAAACCCCCCCTCCCCATTGTCCCTTTGCTGTCCTCCAAATCCCCCTCCCCCAATTGCCCCCATTGTCCCTTTGTTGTCCCCTAAACCCCCCTCCCCCAATTGTCCCATTGTCCCTTTGCCATCCCCCCAACACCCCTCCCCATTGTCCCTTTGCTGTCCCCCAGACCCCCCTCCCCACTTGTGCCATTGTCTCTTTGCTGTCCCTTGAGCCCCCCTCCCCACTTGTGCCATCGTTCCTTTGCCATCCTCCAAATCCCCCTCCCCAATTGTCCCCATTGTCCCTTTGCTTTCCCCGACCCCCCCCTCCCCATTGTCCCTTGGTTGTCCCTAAGCCCCCCTCCCCACTTGTCCCATCGTCCCTTTGTTGTCCCCTGAGCCCCCCTCCCCAATTGTCCCATTGCTCTCCTCCAGACCCCCCTGTCCCTTGCCTGTCTTTGCTGTCCCCTAAATCCCCCTCCCCGCTTGTCCCCATTGTCCCTTTGCCACCTTCCGAGCCCCCCCCTCCGAATTGTCCCTTGCCTGTCTTTGCTGTCCCCGACCCCCCCCCGGCTGAGCTCAGCCTTGTCCCCTCCATGGCGGGGTGGGGGGGGACACAACCGGCCGGGGGATTGAGGGGGGGACAGACGCTGTCACCCCCGTCCATCCGTCCCCGCGAGCCCCTCCCCGACGCCGCTCTCTCTCGTAGTCCCCCCGTCCAAGCCGGTAGCCCACGTGCCCAGCTCGGCCACCATCGGCAGCCGGGCCGTGCTGCGCTGCACCGAGGACGGAGGGCTCGCCCCCCCCCCACCTTCCGCTGGTACCGGGGACAGCATGGCCGTGCCCCCCGACCCCAAATCCAGCCCCACCTTCCCGACCCCAAATCCAGCCCCACCTTCCGCAACTCCTCCTACACCCTGGACCCCACCACGGGGGAGCTGGTGAGCGACCCCCCCCTCCCACGGTGACCCCAACCCTGGGGACAACCCCCCCTTCACATTTCCCCCCCACCTCTGGCTCTATGCTCACCTCCCCCCCCACCCCCCCCCCAGATCTTCGAGCCCCTCAGCGCCTTCGACACGGGGGATTATTTCTGTGAGGCCTCCAACAACGTGGGCTCCCCCCAGAAATCCGACGTTTTCCGCATGGAAGCCAGTAAGGATCAGCAGGGGGGGGAGAGGGGGGGCCAGGGCCCTGTGTCCCCATCCCCCCCCCCCCCCCTCCCCGGCATGGGGCTTTTCCAGGCCCATAGGGTGATTTTTGGGGGGGATGCCACCCACCCACCCACCCCCCCCCTCCTTTCGCCCTTCTGGGTTCAATGACATTAATTAGCGGTGTGTTAATGACCCCGCTGAAACAAGCCCTGGGTGTGGAGCTGGGGGGGGGGGGGGGCGGGAAACCACCCATTTTGGGGGGGAAACCACCCATGGGGAGGGGTAAAACTCACCGATTCACCCCAAAACGAGGTCCGGCTTCAATGCTGCCCCCCCCACACACAGCAGGGTTTGCGGGGGTCTCTGTGCCGGGATCCTGACACACACCCACCCCCCCCCCCCATTTCCCCCCCCCCTTTCCCAGGCGAGGTCAATGTCGGGGGCATCGTGGCCGCCGTGGTGGTGCTGCTGATGGTGCTGGGCCTCGTCGCCTTCGGCCTCTGGTTTGCCTACAGCCGGGGATTCTTCAGCAGTGAGTGCCCCCCCCTGCCTGTCACACACCCCCCCCCCGCTGTCCCCTATCCCAGTGTCCCCCATGTCCCCCCCCCGCCTAAAACCCCTCTTCTGCTGCTTTTATTTCAGAGAGAAAAGAGTAAGTGAAGCCCTAAAGCTGCTGCCTCCCTCCTCTTCCTCTGCCGGTGGGGACGGGGCGGGGGGGTCTCTGCACCCCCCCCAGCCTGCTGGGAAGGGGCCTGGGGGCCCTCGGGGAGGGGGGGGACACGGGGACACTCCGGGCAGAGTGACACCCCCTAACGCCCCGGTTTTCTGCAGCACCGTCAGCAAAAAGGTGATTTACAGCCAGCCCTCGCACCGCAGCGAGGTGAGTACCTGGGGGGGGACATGGTGACACGCTGCCCCGTCACCTCCCGGGGGGGGGGGGGCCGGTGTACCCCCCCCCCCCCAGGCTCGCAGGTGCCACCCCTGTCCCCAGCATCCCTTCTCTCTCCCCGGGAACCCCTCTCCCTGGGGACGGTGGCAAAGCTGGACTGTCCCCCCTCCCCGGCACCCCACGTCCTCGTGTTGTCCCCCCCCCCCCCGTTAATGTCCCCGTTGTCCCCGCAGGGCGAGTTCAAGCAGACGTCCTCCTTCCTGGTGTGAAGCCCCCCCCCCCGGTGCCACCCCCTCTTGTAAATGTCCCCAATTACTGTAGTTTACGCCGTGATTTTAACTCTTATTTTTTTAAGTATCACCCGGTGCCTTTGCAGCTGCCTCAGATGGTTTTTGGGGGGTGGGTCTCCTGTGTCCCCCCCCCTGCCCTTTGTCCCCCTCCCCAGCAGGACCTGGGTCCTGGCCGTGCCCCCCCCCCGTGCAGGGATTTGCTGCCCTTTGGGGATGTCACTGTGTCCCTGGGGGGGGGTTTCTCGGCTGCCTCCTCCTCGGGGGGGACGGGGCTGTGGTGGGGGCTGGTGTGACCCCACATCCCCCCCCCCAGCTGGGGGGGGTGTGTGGGGTGTGGGACCACACCAGTCCCAGCCCCGCACTGGTCCCAGTTGCCCCCCTGTCCTGGGGGGGGGGCTGGCCCGAGCCTGTGGCCGGTGGCTACAAGTGGCCACTGCTGGGAACAAATAAACCTGTGTCCTTGTACCGAGTGTGCCCTTTCCTGGGGGGGGACGGGGGACGGGACATGGGGATGGCTCTGCCCCCCGACACCTTTTGGGGGCTGTGGGGGGCCCTGGGGATCTGATGGTGACAGCCCCCCCCCCCCATCCGGCGCAGGCGGCAGAGCCCTTCCCTGCCATCAACGTAACCTTTATTTAGTACCAGCTTCGCCTTTTCTCCCCCCAAATCGAGGAGGAGCTCCCCCCCCCAACCCCCGGTGGTGGAGGGCAGGGGGGGGGACGGGGCGAGACAGTCTGTGCCAGGGGAGGGGGGACGACACCCCTTCCCCGTGATATATATATAGATTAGTGGCACTATATATATATATATATAGGTATCTCCTGGCCTCAGCGCGGGGGGGGGCAGCCGGGGCCGCGCGTTAATAGCAGAGCTCTACGTTAAGCAGCAGCGACGGGGCTGGGGGGGGGGGTCCCCGGCCCGGGGGGGACGCGGCGCCGCAGCCGTGTCCGATTATTGGTGACACCCCCCACCCCCGGTGTGTCCCCCCCCACCCCACAGCAGCCCGGAGAGGAGGCGGGGGGGAGAGGGGGTCAGCACAGGGAGGAGGGTCTGGCTCTGGGGGGGTGGGAGTGAGGACAGGGGGGGGCTCCTCCTGCCTCAGTTTCCCCTGTGGAGTGTGCGATGGCCCCAGATTTGGGGGTGCCCCTGGGGGTTTGGGTGCTGGGGGGGAGGGTGAAAGGGGTGGGGGGGCCTGGGGAGGGGTCTGCACCCCCCTCCTGAGCTGTTCCAGGGATGGGGGGGTCCCAGGAGGTCAGAGCCTCCTGCTCCCCAGCCCACATGTGCAGCGAGTGGACTCGGGTCTCAGCCTGGGGTGGGATCAGGCAGCGGGATGGCTCCCGGTGGGCAAGAAGCGTTGGCCCTGGTTGTCTCCAGGGGCGGGAGGTGGCCATGTGTCCCCCCACCCCAGGGACAGCACCCCCCCGCAGGGCTGTCCCCTGCAGCGGGTCTGGGGGTCTCTGGCTGGTGTCAGCAGAGCATTAGGGGAGGGGGGACGGGGAAAGTCCTGTCCCCAGAGGGTTGGGTGGGCCCACCAGTGGGTGGGCGAGCACCTGCAGGGTCCTCAAGGGGTGAAGTGGCCCAGGATGACGGGAGGAAGAGCCAGTGGCCTCTCTGAGGACTAGTGGCACGTACAGGGGCTGGTGGCATCTCCAGCAGTGGTGGCATCTCCAAGGGCTGGTGGCATCTCTGGGGCTGGTTGTACTTCCAGCAGTGGTGGTATCTCCAGGGGCTGGTGGCATCTCTGGGGGCTGGTGGCACCTCCAGGGTTGGTGGCATCTCTGGGGCTGGTGGTACTTCCAGCAGTGGTGGCACCTCCAGGGGCTGGTGGCATCTCTGGGGGCTGGTGGCACCTCCAGGGTTGGTGGCATCTCTGGGGCTGGTGGTACTTCCAGCAGTGGTGGCACCTCCAGGGGCTGGTGGCACCTCCAGGGGTTGGTGGCATCTCCAGCAGTGGTGGTATCTCCAGGGCTGGTGACATCTCCAGGGTTGGTGGCATCTCCAGCAGTGGTGTCACCTCCAGGGCCGGCGTCACCCCCGGGTCCGGTGTCCCCTGCAGCGCTGGCGTGATGGTGGGGGCTCAAACGTTGCTGATGCGCACGCTGAGGGGTGCCCCCTCCCGCTCCCGCTCGGCCGCCTCCCTCAGGGACTCCTCCAGCTTCACCTTCTCGGGGTCCCCGAACCTCACGGTCTCGTGGAGGCAACACGGCGCCGCCACCTTCACCACCCGGTCGAAGAGGCTGAAGTCGGCCACGTACTTGCCGCTGGCCGAGAGGGAGATGGCTGGGGTGAACTCGTAGCCCCAGAGGATCTCCTCGGGCAGGTAGGAGGTGCGCACTTGGCACGTGGCGCTGGTGGACTCCACGGTGCCGCTGAGGATGACCACCAGCTCGAAGTCGCCTTCGCCCGTCCGGAGGGCCAGGTCCCGGAAGGGGCTGGTGTCGTCCACCACGTGGTAGAAGGTGAGGGGCAAGATGAGGAAGGGGCTGTCGGAGGAGGTGTCCACCTGGAAGTCCACGTTGACCTGGTTGAGGCGGACGCTCTCGCCTTCCTTGGTGAGGTGGGTCTGGAGGAGCTTGCCCGTCACTTGGCAGCCAATGAGGAGGCTCTTGCGCATGTTGGCCACACGGATCATCAGGCAGGTCTTGCCGTTGTGCTGGGCCACCACCGCGTTCTGGCTGAACTTGATGGTCTCGGCCCGTTTCTTGGGCCGGGCGATCTTGGCCAGGAAGGTGCCGGTGATGAAGATCTCCATGATGGTGGTGAGGACCAGCTGGGTGATGAGCAGGACGATGGCGAGGGGACACTCCTCGCTGATGTAGCGGAAGCCGTAGCCGATGGTGGTCTGGGACTCCAGGGAGAAGAGGAAGGCGCCGGTGAGGGTGTGCACCTGCATGACGCACGGCGTGTGGTTGGCCGGCGGGTCGAACTCCAGCAGGTCCCCGTGGACCACGGCCACCAGGTACCAGATGACGCCGAAGGCAAACCAGGTGCCGGCAAAGGTGGCGGAGAAGAGGATGAGCTTGTAGCGCCATTGCATGTCGATGAAGGTGGTCCAGAGGTCCTTGAGGTACAGGAAGCGCTTGTCAGCGATGTGCTCCATCCGCACGTTGCTGCGGCCATCCTTGGTCATCACCCGGCGCCGGCGCAGCCCCGAGCCCATGAGCGGGCGGCTGTCGGTCTGCGTGGTCTGGCTGTAGTACACCTTGGTGGCCGACGTCATCTGGAAGGGGCGGTGACGGGAGTGGAGGTGAGGGGGGGGCGCTGCCTGGGAGAGGGGGGTCCTGGGGTTTGGAGGGGTGTTGAGTGGGTGGGTGGAGGGATGGAGAAGATGGAGAGAGAGAGGGAGGAAGGGATGGAGGAGAGGGAGGGATGGGAAGAGAGATGAAGGATGGATGGATGGATGAAGAGGGATGGAGGAGAAGGATGGAGAGGATGGAAGTAGAGGAGGGATAGATAGAGGGATGGAGAAGAAGGATCAATGTATGGATGAAGAGGGCTGGAGAAGATTGATGGATGGAGAGGATGGACAGAGCAGATGGATTATGGATGGATGGATGGACAATGGATGGATGGGATGATGGTAAGAAGGTGGGTGGATGGATGGAGGGAGGGATGAGCAAAGGAATGTCCAGCCCTGAGGGACGGGTGGGGGGACAGAGGGGACAAACGGGGGACGAGGATGGAGTTTGGTGTCCATTGGGTGGATGGGATGGAGCTGAGGGGGCGGTAGACGGAGAGGAAGGATGTGGGGGGACAGGGATAGGTGTGGGGGTGCACTGTGGCATGGGGGGGGGGGGTGGGAGCTGGGGGGGGACACCCCTTCCTGCCCTTCCTTGGTGCTTCCGGCGCTGTCTCCCCCATGGCCCTGGGCAGGGGCTGAGGCCGGGAGGACTCATCTCACGTCAGGGGGTCACTGGGGGGGGGGCTCAGGGACAGGGGCTGCTGTCGCTCCCACTCCTCCTGTGGCCACCATCCGTCTGTCCATGCTCTGTCCCTCTGTCCCCTACAGCCCACCCTCCCTCCGTCCGTCCTGTCTCCACGGATCCATCATCTCCCCACCCTCTGTCCATCCTTCCGTCTGTCCCTCCAGCCTCCATCCACCCACCCATCCATCCATCTCCCCACCCGTCCACCCGTCCGTCTGTCCGCCATGCCCCTTCGCCCCTCCATCACCCACCCACCCACCCGGGGGGAGCCGCATCCACGCATCCGTCTGACCGTCCCCCTCACCCCCCCGCATCCGTCTGTCCATCCACCCCTCTGTCCATCCTTCCATCAGCTCCCGCCCGTCCCCCCACCCCTCCCTGCAGAGGGGATCCATCCATTGTCCGTCTGTCTGTCCCCTACAGCCCACCCTCCGTCCATCCATCCCGTCTCTCCACGGATCCATGATCTCCATCCTTCTGCTCCTCCACCCTCTGTCCATCCGTCCGTCTGTCCCTCCATCCACCCACCCGTCCATCTCCCCACCTGTCCGTCCATCCATCCATTGTCCGTCTGTCTGTCCGTCCATTTACACACACACCCCCACACACCCATCCCCATCCCTCCGTCTGTCCGTCCCCATCTCTGTCCCCTGGCAGCCTTCCCCCCCCCACCCACCCCCCGCCAGAGGAGATGGAGGAGGAAGGGGGATGAATGGGAAGTGACAGGGGACAAACGGGCCGGTGGCAGCGGCGGCGACCGGGGACAGGGACGGGGACGGAAACGCGCCTGGCGCGTTTCCGTCCCCGTCCCTGTCCCCGGTCGCCGCCGCCGCCACAGAAAAATCCTTTCAGCCCCCGCCAGCCCTTGGCCCCGCCACGGCTTCCGCCACGGATGCGGCAGGTCAGCCAGCGGGGGGGGACAGCGGGGGACACCCTGGGGGGGTCTCCTTGGAACTCGGTCCCCCTGCGCTGGCCAAAGCCTGGTGGGGCGCTGCCACCCTCCCGGTGAGAGGCGGAGGTGCTGGGGGTCCCCCGAGCCACCGTTGTCCCCCAAGGTCCCCCGTGTGTCCCCAGAGTCACCCTGTCCCCAGGGCCACCCTGCGTGTCCTGGAGCTGCTGGGGGTCCCCAGAGACAGCCACCATGGCCCAGGGGTCCCCCTGTGTCCCCAGGGTCTCCATGTGACCTGGAGCTGCTGGGGGTCCCCAGAGCCCCCATGTCCCCAAGGTCCCCGGTGTGTCCCCAGGGCCACCCTGTGTGTCCTGGAGCTGCTGGGGGTCCCCAGGGCCACCGTGTCCCCAGGGTCTCCATGTGACCTGGAGCTGCTGGGGATCCCCAGAGGCATCACACATCCCCAGAGCCACTGTGTGACCCCAAAGCCACCCTGTCCCCCCCAGTTCTGCCCATCCCAGGTGGCAGCACATCCCCAGCCGTGTCCCCAAGGGGGGACAGCAGTCCCTGCACCCCTCTTTGGGGTCCCTGCACCCTCTCTGGGGTTCAGACTGCCCTTTTTGGGGAGTTTTCCACCCCTCAGGGTCCCTGCATCCACCTTTGGGGTCCCCACACCCTTTCTGGGGGGGTCTCTGCACACTCCAGGGTCTCTTGCACCCCTTTCTGGGGGTCCCAACCCCTCTCCTTGGGGTCCCCAGGCCCTTCTTTGGGATCTCTGCCCCCCTCCCCTTCATTTTTGGGGTCACCGCGTCCTATAAAGCCCCCGGCCAGTGCCGCGTGCCCCCGTGCCCCCCGGCCGGGCTCCCGTGCGGGGACACGGGTTGTGACAAGCCGGCGCTTGTTCCCGGCGCGGGGCCGGTGCCCGCGGGCAGAGCCGGGGCCAGGGCCGGTTACCCATTAACCCCCCTCGAACTTCTCCCCCCCCCCCTCCCCTGCTCCTGCGCCTCAGTTTCCCCCCCGGGGCTGCTCCACGCTGGGGGGTGAGCACAGGGATCCAGTCCCACTTGGGGGGTCCGGTGTGGGATGAGGTGGGGGGGGGGGGGGACACACACACACAGGGACACGTCCCCCCTCGCCGCGTCCCGCTGGCACCACCAGGCCGGGCACCGTTCCCACGCCCGCCCGGTGCCAGCCATGGCCGGGCTCCCCGCCAGCGGCATCCCCCCCATCCCCAAACTGGGGCGCTGGGCTCCGCGGTACTGGTGGCAACTGGGAATGGCGGAGGGGACACACACACGGGGGGGACCCCATCCCCACGGCAGGGTCGGGGGGCTGGGGGGCTGCGGCGTGGGGCAGGTCCCGTGGGGCTGGGGGTGTGGGGCGGGCGCGCGGGGCTGGTGGCGGGGGGGGGGGGGGACGGGGACACGGGGACAGTGGGGCCATTGTGCGCCCCGGAGGAGAGGCCTCAATGGAGCTGGCGGGGCACAAAGGCGCTTTGACGAAGCCCTTCGTTAACATGCAGGGCCCCGCGCGCCCCGCCGCCAGCACGGCCCCCGGCGGGGGTCCCGGGGGGCCCCCCCCACCACCCACCCCGCTGCGCTGCCGGCCACCGAGCCCCGGATGCCTGGGTCCCCCCCGCCACCCCCTCCTCATCCTGCAGACACCCCCCCACCCCCCTCCCCATCCCACCCTGCACCCCCTTATTGAGGCCAGACCCGGTTTGAGCCCAAATTTGGGGCCGGTGACGGGGCCCCCGGGGGAGGAACGTCCCCGCGCCCTTCACGCTGCCACCCACACGCGGGACACGCCAGGGGGGGGCAGGAGCCATGGCCCCCACCCCATCCCAACCCCTGGCCATGGGGGCGACGGGGACACCCATCCTCCCCCGCAGCACCAAGGACACCCCAAAATGATGATTTTTGGCTTTCTCGCCCCCAGCGCTGCCCAACCCTCGTCAGCCACCAGCGGAGGCTGCAGATTGGGGTGGAAAAAGCCCATTTTGGCCCTTTTTCGAGATGCCCCCGCAGCGCGTCCAGTGGGCCCACGGGTGTGGGGCTCCCACGGGACCCCTGTGGCGCCGGTGCCGGCGATGGGGCAGATCAAGGTGGCAGTGGGGCCGGCAATGGGACGTCCCCATGGCCACCCTGCTCCCCGGGGACGGCCGGCGCCAGCTCAACCCTCTGTAGCCACCCGAGAAGCCACCGCGGGGCGGTAACCGCAGCCCCCTCCAACCGGCCCCATTAACCTCGTTAACCCCCAGCCCTGCTAACCTGCAGCCTGGGCAGCTCCCAGCCTGGTTAACCCACACCACGGGTAACCCACAGCCTGGTTATCCTGCAGCCCGGTTAACCCACAGCTGGGTTAATCCACAGGCAGATTACCCTGCAGCTGGGATCACCTGCACTCCGGGTAACCCACAGCCTGGATAACCCACACCCGGGGTAACCCACACCTGGGATAACCCACACCCGGGGTAACCCACAGCCTGGATAACCCACACCCAGGTAACCCACACCTGGGATAACCCACACCCGGGGTAACCCACACCCAGGGTAACTCACACCCGGGGTAACCCACAGCCCAGATAACCCACACCCGGGGTAACCCACAGCCCGGGTAACCCACAGCACAGATAACCCACACCCGGGATAACCCACAGCCCAGTTATACCAGTATGGCTAATCCACCGTGGCTAATCTGCAGCCCTGCTAATCCAGCGTAGCTAATCTGTGGTCCCGCTAATCCGCATCCTGGCTAATCCGGCGTCACTAACCGACAGTCCGGGAACCCACCGGAGCCAGGATCTGGTCCCAGTAACCCACAGCCTGGTTAACCCACAGCCCGGTTAACCCACTGCCTGGCTAACCTGCAGCCCGGCCGGGGCCACCAACCCAGCACCCAGCGGGTCCCCACTTGCCCGTTGTGGCACCTTGGGGGGAGGAACGGGGACACTCCAGCCCCCCCTGACCCAAACGCCCTTGAAACGCCCCGTCCCCAGGGACCCCGAGCCCATGGTGGGGTGTGGGGGGGATTAACTTCCCCCGATGCCAGGCTGAGACCACCCAGTGTTGTTACACCAGTGCGGGGGGGCCAAGAAGAGTGGGGCGCTCGGGTGCCACCACCCCCCCCCTCATTCCAGGGGGTCCCTATTTGGGGCTCAGCTCCTGGGGTGGGGAAGGGGCTCAGGCCTCCTCCCCCAGGGCTGTGGGGACACCTCAGGGACGGGTGGCCCTGGAGACATCCCGGGGGGGGCTTCTGTGCCCCTCCATCCTCTGTCCCTCAAGGTCCCTCTGTGCTGGGGGGAGAAGGGGGACACCCACGGGGAGCGGGGACATGGGGATACGTGACGTGGGGACGTGGGGCAGGGGGATGCGGGGACACGGGGGTGTGCAGAATGTGGGATGTGGGGACACAGGGACAGGGGTCGTGGGGTACAGGGGAGATGGGGGCACAGGGGCACGGGGGTGGGGGACCCGGGGATACAGGGTCACAGGGATGCGGGGACACGGGGTTGTGGGGGGATTTGGGGACAGGGGGATGTGGGACAGGGGGACATGGGTTTACGGGGACAGGGGGCAGAGGGATGTGGGGTGATGGGGACACGGGGATGCAGTGCTACAGGGGACACGGGGACGTGGAGCTCCGGGGGACACGGGGGGCTCTGGGGGACGTGGGGGACACAGGGACGTCTACAGGGACGGGGGGCTCCGGGGACGTGGGGTTACGGGGTCCCGGTGCCGGTGGCTGCGGGGACCCGGGGACCGATGGCGGTCCAGCGGCGCCGGCCGGTGCCCGCAGCCCTCGGGGCGCCCCGGAGGGGACGGGGGACCCCCGAGCCCCCCCCCGGCCGCCCTTACCTTGCTCGGGGAGGGCCCCAGGGGGTCCCGGCCTCGCTCAGCCCGGCCGCCGCCGGCTCCCCATGGGCTTTATGGCTCGGCGGGGCCGGCGGCGGCGGGACGGGACGGGCCCCCCCCGCCTGTCTTCCCCCCCCCCCCCCGGCCCGGGCCGCCTCGCCGGGCCCGGCTGGCACCGATTGGCGGGGCCGGGGAGGGGGCCCGGGGCGGGGAGGAGCCGCCGGGGGCGGGACGGGGGTTAATGGGGTGGAAAACGAGCCGTCCCGCACCGGGTCACGTTACCGGCCACGGGGGGCGGCGAGGGGACCCCGCCCGCGGCCACCGGCACCGGGAGGGGGCCCCGGTACCCGGCAGCGGGCAGAGAGCCCCCCCCCACCCCACCCCTCCCCGGGTCACAGCAGCGCCCACCCCCAGGGATCCTCTCCCCGACGCCCCCCCGCCTCTAGCATCCTTGAGCGTGGGGTGACAGGGGACCCGCCGGAGCCGGGTGTCACCCGTGTGCACCCCCCCCCCACGCGCACAGGGGACACCCCCCCCCCCCAGCAACTCCCGTGGGGGCACCGCCGGCCACGATGCTGCTAATTATGGGGAGCAGCGGGGGGGGAGGAGGGGGGGTCGCAGGGTGCGGAGCCGCGGGTCCGTGGGTCTGTGGGTTCGTGGGAATAGGGGTCCGTGGGGCTGTGGGGTGCGGGTCCGTGGGGTGTGGGTCTGTGGGTCCATGGGAATAGGGATCCGTGGGGCTGTGGGGTGAGGGTCTGTGGGTCTGTGGGTTCGTGGGAATAGGGGTCCGGGGGGCTGTGGGGTGCGGGTCCGTGGGAATAGGGGTCCGGGGGGCTGTGGGGTGCGGGTCCGTGGGTCCGTGGGTCGCGGCCGCCCCACACAAGGCCCCGCTGTTCCCGGGCCGGGGCCGGTTCCCCGGGGCCGAGGCACAAAGCGCCTTTGTCCGCCCGGGGGGGGGCCGGGGGGGGGGAGCCGGGGCGGTGCGGGGGCTCCCGGAGGCGGCCCCGGGCACCGGGGGAGGGCCTGGCCGCCGGTGAGGGGCTTGGCTACTGATGGGGGTCCTGGCTAGTGACCACTGAGCCCTGGCTAGTGATGGGGGTCCTGGACAGAGCTGGGGGGTCCTGGCTGGTGATGGGGGGACTTGGGCTATTGAGGGGGGGAAGTTGGCTAGTGAGAGAGAGTCTGGGTTAGTCGAAGGGCGGCTTTGGGCTAGCGAGGGTCAGCCGTGGCTACCAGTTCAGTGCCTGGGCCAGCGCGGTGGGGGGGGGGTGGGGGGGGCGGGTCCTCGTGTGCACCCCCCCATGCTGTGCTCTGTGTCCGCACTCCCCCCCCGCCTGTGTCCTGTGTCACCCCCCCGCCGTGCCCCACGTCACGCGTGTCCCCGCCCCCCCCTCCCGTCCCGCAGGTGTGCGCACCTGCCCCCCCCCGCACACGCGTGTGAGCACACACACCCCCCGCGTGCTTTCACACGCGTGGGTAGGGGTGCGGGGGCAAGGGAAGGGTCCGGGGCGGGGGTCCGGCTCCGGGGGGGGGTGTCCGGGAGGGGGCGTGTCCGGGGTGTGGGGGGGGGGGCGGGCGCTGGTCGGAATTTCGGTATTTTTAGCCGCGCGCTCCCGGTGCGCAGCCGTTGCCGGGGAACGGCGGGAGCGCGGCCGCGGGAACGGCGAGGGAGGGGGGGGAGAAAACGGGGAGGGAGGGGGGGGGACACGGACACCCCACACCGGCACCGGGAGCGGGTCCGGGTCCGGTACCGGGCGGGGTGTGTGGGGGGGAGCGCTCCTGCGCGGCCGGGGCGCTGCGCTCCCCCTGCGCCATGCGCGCAGCCTGCGCGGCCCGGCGGGAGCGGCGGCCGCGGGGCGAGCGGTGAGTGCGGGGCTGGGGGGGGGGGGGTGTCCTGCTGCCTCCCCCTGCGCCCCATCGCCCCCTGCACCCACCCCACCCCCCCCACGCGGCACACGGGGGTGGCACCGGGGACACCCCCCCTCTCCGCGGGTGGGGGGTGCGGGGGGCGCGCGGGGGCCCGGCCTGCTGGGGGGGGGGGCAGCACAGACCGCGGAGGATGCGCCCCCCCCCCCCCCGCCTCCTTTCTGCCCCCGGGGGGGTGGGGGTCCGGCACCACGGGGGCGGGTGGGAGTGGGGTGCCCCACGTCGGGGGGGGGGAGGTGGGGGCCGCAGGGACCCTCAGGCTTGGGGGGGGGGGGGGGCACAAGCAGAGAGAGGGGGTGTGTGCCACACGCGTGTGAGTGGGTGTGCAAGGAGGAGCTGTGTGTGCTGTGCAAGGCCCAGTGGTGTGTGCACGTATGTTTGCATGTGTGTGTGCATGCGTGTGCGTGTGTGGCCAGGTTCCTTGCGCATGCATGTGCTGCCGCCAGGCCGCAGCCTTGGTGCACACCCCCGTGCACACACACACCCACCCACGCCGAGACACACGCGTGGGCCTACACCCCCTGAGGACAAACACGTGTGCATCCATGTCCCTGAGGGGGTGGTGCACACGTGTGCACGCCTGCTCGTGTGTGTGTGTGCAAGGTGTGCATGCTCTGGTGCTGTGTGTGTGCGAATGCACATGTGTGTGCATCTACAGGTGCCTCTGCTGGCATGCGCACGTGTGTGCATCTGTGTACATGTCTGTGCGTCTCTGTGCATGTGTGTACACGCATGTGCATGTGTGTGCACCCGCAAGCAACTGTGTACATGGGCGTGCCGCCATGTGCGTGTGTGCACAAGCGTGAGCACGTGTGTGCATCTGTGTACACCTGTGTGCATCCATGTGCAGGTGTGTGCACGGATGAGTGCACACGCGTGTGCTCAGCACCCCTGGATGCCTCAGTTTCCCCCCTCCCCAGAGCCCCCGGGGGTGGGGAAGTGGGGGGCGCCTAGGCGTCCCCGCAGGCCCCCCCCCACACCAGCTGGTGCCCCTCCGTCCCCCCAGTCCCCCCAGTCTGGGCGGGGGCGAGCGGCGCCGTTAACCCCTTCCCCCCCGCAGCCTGTGAGGGCCGATGGCGCAGGACAACGCCGCCTTCTGCGGGGTCCCCGAGGGGGTCCCCGGGGAGGCGAAGCCCCCCCCGGCGCCCCCCCGGCGGCGGTGGGGGGGGGCGGGCGGCCGCAAGCGTCAGCGGTACGTGGAGAAGGACGGGAAGTGCAACGTGCAGCACGGGAACGTGCGGGAGACCTACCGCTACCTCACCGACATCTTCACCACCCTGGTGGACCTCAAGTGGCGCTTCAGCCTCCTCGTCTTCATCCTGGCCTACGCCGTCACCTGGCTCTTCTTCGGCCTCATCTGGTGGTTCATCGCCTACTGCCGGGGGGACCTGGACCACCTGGAGGACCACGCCTGGACCCCCTGCGTCAACAACCTCAACGGCTTCGTCTCCGCCTTCCTCTTCTCCATCGAGACGGAGACCACCATCGGCTACGGCCACCGCGTCATCACCGACAAGTGTCCCGAGGGCATCGTGCTGCTGCTGCTCCAGGCCATCCTGGGCTCCATGGTCAACGCCTTCATGGTGGGCTGCATGTTCGTGAAGATCTCCCAGCCCAACAAACGGGCCGAGACCTTGGTCTTCTCCTCCCACGCCGTGGTGTCCCTGCGGGACGACCGGCTCTGCCTGATGTTCCGCGTGGGCGACCTGCGGGACTCGCACATCGTGGAGGCCTCCATCCGCGCCAAGCTCATCAAGTCCAAGCAGACGCAGGAGGGCGAGTTCATCCCCCTGGACCAGACCGACCTGAGCGTGGGCTTCGAGACGGGCGACGACCGCCTCTTCCTCGTCTCCCCCCTCATCATCAGCCACGAGATCGACGAGCGCAGCCCCTTCTGGGACGTCTCGCGGCACCAGCTGGAGAAGGATGACTTCGAGATCGTCGTCATCCTGGAGGGCATGGTGGAGGCCACAGGTAACGGGGGCACCTCAGCTCTGTGGGGACACCTCACCTCCATGGGGACACATCATATCCACGGGAATACCACCGTGGGGACACTTCCATGTGGACGCTTCATCTCCATGGGGACACCTCTGTGGGAATACCTCCGTGGGGACACCTCATCTCCATGGGGACATCTCTGTGGGAATTCCTCCATGGGGACACCTCATCTCCATGGGGACATCTCTGTGGGAATACCTCCATGGGGACACCTCATCTCCATGGGGACACCTCTGTGGGGCCACCTCATCTCCATGGGGATACCTCCATGGGGACACTTTACCTCTGTGGGGACATCTCCACGGGGATACCTCATCTCCTTGGGGACACCTGCATGGGGACATCTCACCTGCGTGGGGACATCATCCCAGCATGTTCCTGCCCAGTCCTGGCTGGGGGGTGACCCCAAATCCACCCTTCCCCCCCCCAAGCCCAGCCTAGGTGTGGGTCCCCCCACCCAGAATAACCCCCCCGGGGGGGAGGGGGGAGTACCCTTCCCCTGTGCCCCCCTACAGGAAGGGGGGGCCTGACCCCACGAACAGCCTGGGGGAGGGGGAGAGACACCCCAATGTCCCAGCCCCTCCCCTCCTCACCCCCCAGGCAGGGGGTGCATCACGTATCGGGGTGCCCCACGCAGGGGGTGCCCCTCTCCCCCTCCCCACAGCCAGGGGTGACCCCGCGGGGCAGTGACGGGTGGCAGTGAGGGGTGCCCCCCCCCTCACACACACCCCCCCCCGGTGGGTTGTGCGTTTCCCCCCCCCCCCCCCCCCACCGCCTCCCACCCCCGGCGCAGGGATGACGTGCCAGGCCCGCAGCTCCTACCTGGCGGACGAGGTGCTGTGGGGCCACCGCTTCACCCCCCTGCTGAGCCTGGAGGAGGGCTTCTACGAGGTGGACTACGGGGGCTTCCACCACACCGTGCCCGTGCCCACCCCGGCCTGCAGCGCCCGGCAGTTGGCGGCCGCCGCCGCCCGCCGCGATGCCCACCTCTACTGGTCCATCCCCAGCCGCCTGGACCAGCCGCTGGAGGAGGCCGAGGTGGCGGCGGCGGGAGGAGGAGGAGGAGGAGGAGGAGGAGGAGGAGGAGGAGGTGGGGGGGGGGGACGACAACACTGGGGACCCCGACACCCCCCAGGAGAGCAACGGCACCCTGGCCAGCCCCGAGGCGCGGTGAGGGGCCACCGGGCGGGGGTGCTGGGCGCCCCCTCGCTCCCCGACACGCTTTCTTTTAATAAACACACACACGCACCCCCCTCCCCCGACACCCCCCCCCCCCCTTCATTCTGACGGCGGTGGTCTTGGGGTGCGCCTGGGCTCGGGGCAGGGGGGGCAATCCAGTGCCCCCACTGGGGAATTTGGGGTGAAACAGGGGTTGGCAAAGCCCCCCCCCCCATTGCCACAAGTGATGCCACGCAGGGATTAGTGCCACCCCGGTTAGGGACATGGGGACCCCCGGGGTGGGCACGGGGGGGGGTCTCTAAGGACATGAGGACCCCCAGGGTGGGCACGGGGGGGTCTCCAGGGACATGAGGACCCCCAGGATGGGCACGGGGGGGTCTCTAAGGACATGAGGGCCTCAGGGTGGGGTCGCTAAGGACATGGGGACCCCCAGGGTGGGCAAAGGGCACCGAGGGGGTGGGCGCTGGGGGGAGCGGGCAGAGCCGGGATGAATGATGCGGACGCCCCGCCCACCTCTCCCCCAGACCCCGCCCATTCCCCGCCCACCCCCGTCCCGGGCCCCGCCCCCAGCCCCGCCCCCGGGCGGACGCGCCCCCACATCGCGGGTGGAGCGGTCCCGGGGGGGGGCAGGAGCTGCTCCCCCCCCCCCAGCCCTGACCCGTGGGGTCACCCCGCGACCCCCCCAGGACTCCCGGGTCCCCGCGGGTGTGTGTGCACGGCGGGGGGGGCGGTGCTTGTGCCCACGCGTGTTGGCCGGAGGGGGGGGGGGGCGGTGTTTGTGTGCACACGCGTGTTGGCCTGAGCGGCGGGGGGGGGGTGACACGCCACCCCCCCACTCAGTGTCCCCGTGTCCCCCCGGCTGCCACATTCCTCCCGCCCACGGGCAGCAGCTGCACGGGGGGGGGGGCGTGGTGGGTGCCAGCCCCCCTTTCCCCCCTCCCGCTGCCACCCCCGGCGGGGAACTGGGGCAACTGGGAGGACTGGGCTGCCCCGGGCAGTGGAGGGGGGGGGGGGCAGGGAGGGGGCCCAGCACGTGGCGCCTGCGCCCGCGTCATCTGTTTGCTCAGCTTGGGGGGCAGCGGGGGGGGACAGCGGGGGGCACAGCCTGGGTAAACACACCCCACCACCACCGGCCTCGGCCTGCCCAGTCCCCACTGGGGGGACTGGAACGGACTGGGGGGACCAGGATGGAGTGGGGGCACTGGGATGGACCGGGGGGGACTGGGATGGATGGGGGGCACTGGGATGGACTGGGGGGGACCGGGATGGAGTGAGGGCACTGGGATGGATGGGGGGCACTGGGATGGACCGGGGGGGACTGGGATGGACGGGGGGCACTGGGATAGACTGGGGGAGACCGGAATGGACTGGGGGGTACCAGGATGGAGTGGGGGGGACGGGGATGGACTGGGGGTACCAGGATGGAGTGGGGGCACTGGGATGGACAGGGGACACTGGGATGGACTGGGGGTGCTGGGATGAACTAGGGGGACTGGGACGGTATGGGGGTGCTGAGGAATATTGGGGCAGACTGGGGGGGGGACTGCGACAGGCTGGGAGGTGCTGGGGCAGTTGAGGGGGGACTGGGAAGGACTGGGGCAGACTGGGGGAGTGGGGATACTGGGGACACTGGGACAGACTGGGAGGTGGTGGGGCAGATGGGGATACTGGGATGGACTGGGAGGTGCTGGGGAAGATGGGCAGACTAGGCAGTACTGGGACAGCCTGGGGGGGACTGGGGCAGGCCGGGAGGTCCTGGGACAGACTGGGGATACTGGGGTACACTCAAGGTGCAGGGCTGGACTGGTGGGACTGGTCCAGTCTGGGGTGAACTGGAGGGGGGGTGCAGGACTGGACCAGTGGGACTGGTGCAGACTGGGGATACTGGGCTACACTGGGAGAGTGAGGCTGGACCGGTGGCACTGGTGCATCAGACTGGTGTGTGGGGATGCTGGTGGCACTGGTCTAGGGGGGCTGTGCGCCCCACAGCTGTGCCCCCCCCATGCCCTTGAGATGCCCTTGGTGGTTGCCATGGCGACTAAGCCGAACCCTGGGGGGCTGGGGGGGTGGGGAGTGGGACCTTGGAGAACCGTGACCCCGGGAACAACCATGACCCCAGGAACAGTCAGACCCTGGGAACAATCAGACCCCCCGGGAACAACCGTGTCCCCGGTTACAACGGTGTCACCAGGCACAACTGTGTCACCAGGCTCAACGGTGTCACTGGGCACAGTCGGACCCTGGGAACAGTCAGTCCCCAGGAACAGCCGGACCCCGGGGAACAGTCGGTCCCCCTGGCACAACCGTGTCCCTGGGAACAGCCCCAGGTCCTTGGGAACAGCCGGTCCCTCAGGCACAACCATGTCACTGGGCACAGCCGGTCCCCTGGGCACAGTTGGCCTGGGCACAGTCGTCCCTGGCCACAGTTGTCCCTGGCCACAGCCCCCCCCGTGACCCCCCCCGGCCTTTCCCCGGCTAATTTTAGCCGCCCCACATTCCCAGTGGCACCAGCATCCCCAGCTGGGGAAAGGCCAGCTGGGGCAGGAACGTACTGGGAGAACTGGGGACACGCTGGGGTGGGGACCAGCCCCCCCCATCCCCCCCAAACTGCCCCCCCGGGGTCACCACCTCTTCTGGGGGGGGGGGGGGGGGGCTGTGGGAAGGAACCCAGGTGTCTGGGTGGCCTCTGTTGGCCCTCCCTCCCACCCCAAGCTGTGGGGTCAGCGTGGGGGGCCCAGATGCCTGGGTCCCCTGACACCCCCCCTTTCGGCCTTGGGGTCAGCGGGGGGGGTCAGGAGGGGTCACCCCCCGCCCCGGACACCTGGGTTCCCAGCGCTCGGCCAGGACCCCCCACCGCCCGGGACGCCTGGGTCCCACGCTCGCCTCCGGGGGCGGGGGGGCTGGGACCGGGAGGGGACCAGAGACCCCCAGCACAGCCGGGGGGGGGGGAAGGACACCCCACAACCCCCCGTCCCATAACGAGAGGGGGGTCCGGGGGTGTCCGGGTCCGGGCCGGGGGGATGAAGGAGGGGTCAGGGGGCCGGGCTGGGAGGGTGGGCGGGGGGCGGGGGGGGGCCGGGCCGGGCGGGGCCCGGGAGGGTTTTTCTCGGCCGCCGCCGCCGCCGCCCCCCCGATTGCCCCGGGCCGAGAGCAGCGACGGCAGCGCCATGGGCAGAGGGGTGAGTAGGGGCGGCCCGGGGTGCCCGCCGCCCCCCCCCCCCGCCCACGCGGGGCACCCACCCCCCCCTCCCCCTCCGGAGCGCCCACCCGTGCGGGCACCCCCCTGCTGCCACCCGGCCCTGGCACCCCCCACGCGGGACACCCCTCTATGCGGGACACCCACCCCCCCCGCCCTCCTCCGGGACATACCCCCCCCCGGGGTCACCCACTCACGCGGGACCCCCCCCGGGGCACCACCATCACCCACCCGCTGCCACCCGTGGACGCTGCCCCCCCCCCGCACCCACGGGCGTCCTGCAGTCCGGGACACCCCCCGATGCCACCCCCAGGGTCCCACTGCCACCCCCACCTCGGTGCCACTGCCCCCCCCCCCCTTCATCTTGCTCCCCCCCCCCCCTCGCGGGGTCCCACTGCCGCCCATTCCCCAGTGACCCCCGACACGGGTGGGCGGCTGCCCGGACGCCTGGGTGTCCCCCCCCCGCTTCAGGGGAAGGAATGGGGGGGAGGGAGGGAAGGCAGGCTCCCCCGTGGTGGGGAAACTGAGGCACGGAGCCCCCGCGGAGGGACCCCCCCGTTCCCGCTCCCCCCCCGTGCCCGTGGCCCCGTGCCCGTGGCTGCTTAGCGCCAGGGTCCCCGGTGCCGTGGCAACGGCCGCGGGGGGGCCCTGAGCTGGGGCTGGCGACTCGCCCAGCCCCCCCCATCCCGCCGGGCCCCCCCGTCCCGCCTGGCATGGTCGGGACCCCCCCCCACGCCGGGACCCCCCAGCCCCTGGGCACCCACCCAGGAGGACGTGGGAGAGGGGGTGTCCCCCCCCTCCACGGGTGTCCCCCCCCCGCCCCGTCTCGTCTTGGCAGACTGTCCTCAGGGAAATTCCGAGGGGGGGACGACGACACACGACACCTACCCCCCCACTCAGTGCCACCCTCCTGCCACGGGGGGGAGGGGGTCAAATCCCGGGATGCCCCGTCAAGTGGGACCCCCCACACACACCCCTGCAAAGCCAAAGTGTCCCTGCGTGGGGAGAGCGGGGGTCCCCAGTGTGCGGGGGGGGGAGGGGGCAGGCAGCAGAGCCCCCCCACGTGTGAGGGTGCCCCGGGGGGGGGTGGGGTGTGGGGACCCCTCCCGTGTCCCCGTCCCTGCGGTAACACGACCCCTCGCTCACGGCTGTTGTTCTTGGCACCGGGGACGTTTTCCATGACCGCATCCGCCCCCCCCCGGCCCCCCCGGCCCCATGCTGGGGCACCCGCCGCCCCCCCCAGCCCCTGCCTGCTCCTGCCAACCTCCAGCGGGGGGGGGGGGGGCGGACGTGCCACCGGGCCCTGCCAGCCCCGGGGACCCCCTGCTGCCGGCAGCGGGGGGGCCCGAGGGGGCTGTGCCACCCCCCCCTACAAGGAGAGCAGGCAGGGCTGCCTGTCCCCTGCCTGCAATGGCCCCCCCCTCCGCCTCGCCGTGACACCCGTGGTGTTGGCTGCGTCTTCCCATCTTGTGGGGACCCCCTGTATGGCCACAGTGACACCCCCATATGGCCACAGTGGCCCCCCCACAGCTACAGTGGCCCCCTCTACAGCCCTGGGGACCACCCTGTGACCAAAGTGACATGCGCACCCCAGCCCTGGGGACCCCACCGTGGCCGCAGTGCCACCCCTATGACCCCTGTGGACCCCCCCAATGTCACAGTGCCACCCCTATGACCCTAGTGAGCCCCCCTCAAGACCCTGGGGGCCCCCCCCCCATGGCCACAATGCCACCTTCCCCCTGGTCCTGGAGACCCCCCCACGGCCACTGACCCTCCTCCACAACCACAGTGACCCCCCTGCTCTCACTGCCACCCCCCCCCCATGGTGTGTGCCCGTCCCCTCCACCCCCCCGCCACGGTGCCCCCCATGCCCACGCTGCCACCGGTGCCTGCAGCCCCCCCAATGCCCACGGTGACGCCCCGTGCCCTCGATGATGCCTGTGGCCACGGTGACCCCCATGCTGGCGGTGACATCCATGCCCATGGTAATGCCCGTGCCCACGAGGAGGCGGGGGGGGGTCCGTGCCGCCGGGGGGGCCAGCCTGTGCCCACCGGGGGGGTGATGGTCCCACAGGCCGGCCGGGAGTACTCCCCCGCTGCCACCACCTCCGAGAATGGGGGGGGCAAGAGGAAGCAGAAGGAGAAGGAGCTGGATGAGCTGAAGAAGGAGGTCAACTTGGTGAGGAGGGGGGGACGGGGTTGGGGGGGACAGCGGGGGGTGTCACCCCCGCAGCGGGGTGACACGGGTGACACCTCCCCGGCAGGACGACCACAAGCTGTCCCTGGATGAGCTGGGCAGGAAGTACCAGGTGGACCTGTCCCGGGTGAGATGTCCCCACGTCCCACCCGCGGGGCCACCGGCAGCGCCCCCCGTCCCTCCTGTCCCCGCGGGTGACACCCGGCCCTGTCCCCTCCCAGCATCCCACATCCCTCCTGTCCCCATGGATGACCGTGTCCCCTGTCCCCTCCCACCATTCCCTGTCCCTTCCAGCATCCCGCATCCCTCCTGTCCCCCCAGGGGTGACACCCGGCTGTGCCCCCTGTCCCCTGGCTGTGTCCCTGTCCCCGTGGGTGACACCCGGCTGTGTCCCCTCCCAGGGTCCCGCATCCCTCCTGTTCCCTCCCAGTGTCCCCTGTCCCCGTGGGTGACACCCAGCCCTGTCCCCTCTCCCCTCCCAGTTTCCCGCATCCCTCCTGTCCCTGTTGGTGACACCCAGCCGTGTCCCCCTGTCCCCTCCCATCATCCTGCATCCCTTCTGTCCCCATGGGTGACCGTGTCCCCTGTCCCCTCCCAGTGTCCTGTGTCCCCTGTCCCCTCCAGCTTCCCACATCCCTCCTGTCCCCCCATGGGTGCCACCTGGCCGTGTCCCCTGTCCCCTCCCAATGTCCCCTGTCCCCTCCCAGCATCCCCCATCCCTCTTGTCCCTGTGGGTGACACCGGGCCATGTACCCTGTCCCCTCCTGGCACCCTGTCCCCATGGGGGACCCCTGGCTGTGCTCCCTGTCCCCATGGGTCCCCCCAGCCATGTCGTGTCCCCCCCCCCCCCCCAGCCCCACATGTCCCCAGGCTGCCCTGGCCATGACACCCTGCCCTCCCAGACCCACAGGGTGTCCCCTGGCTGGGACCCCCGTCCTCTCCCGCCCCCCAGAACCCCCACCCCAAGTCCCGGGTGTCAGCGTGTTCCCCCCCACCCCCCCCGCAGGGCCTGACCAACGCGCGGGCGGCCGAGATCCTGGTGCAGGACGGACCCAACGCGCTGACGCCCCCCCCCACCACCCCCGAGTGGGTCAAGTTCTGCCGCCAGCTCTTTGGGGGCTTCTCCATCCTCCTCTGGATCGGGGCCATCCTCTGCTTCCTGGCCTACGGCATCCAGGCCGCCATGGAGGACGAGCCCTCCAACGACAACGTGAGGGCACCGGGGGGGGGCATAGGCGTTGTGGGGGGCAGAGCATGGTGGGGGGCACGGGCATCATGGGGACACTGTGGGCATTGGGGGTGCTTGAGCATTGCAGGGGGCACAGGCACCCTTGGGGGGTGCTCAGGCATCATGGGGACACGGGCATTGTGGGGGGCAGAGCATGGTGGGGAGCACGGGCATCACTAGGCACGGGCATCTTGGGGACACTGGGCATTGGGGGAGCTCAAGCATTGTAGGGGGCACAGGCACCCTTGGGGGGGGGCTCAGGCATCACGGGGACATGGGGCATCGTGGGGTCCTGTGCTGGGGGGCATTTGGGGGGGGGGATGGGTTTCCACGCTGCACCCCGGGGTGCTGAGGTGCCACCCGGGTCCCAGCTGTACCTGGGGGTGGTCCTGGCCGCCGTCGTCATCGTCACCGGCTGCTTCTCCTACTACCAAGAGGCCAAAAGCTCCAAGATCATGGACTCCTTCAAGAACATGGTGCCCCAGGTAGGAGCCCCCGGGGAGGGGGGCAGGGCTTGGTGAGGAGGGGGTGTCCTGAGTGGGGCGGGGGTGCCCGGGCATCCCTCAGGGTGCCCTGCGCCCCGGCAGCAAGCGCTGGTGATCCGGGAGGGCGAGAAGATCCAGATCAACGCCGAGAACGTGGTGGTGGGTGACCTGGTGGAGGTGAAGGGGGGGGACCGGGTGCCCGCCGACATGCGCATCATCTCCTCCCACGGCTGCAAGGTGAGCGGGCACCGGGGGGGGGGGAAGCGGGGTGGGCACCGGGGGGGGGGAGCTCTGGTGGGGACATCGGGTGAGTTCTGGGACTGGCAGCGGGTGGGCTACGCTGGTGGCATGGGGTGGGTTCTAGGACTGGTGTGATCTGGGCAACGAGACTGGGCACCACAGGGTGGGCACTGGTGGTGGCACGGGGTGGGTGCTGGGACCAGCAGGGGGTGGGCTGTGGGACTGGTGTGGTTTGGGCAGCAGGACTGGTATTGGGTGGGCACTGGTGGTGGCACGGTGTGGGTAGGAGGGGTGGCACAGGATGGGCACTGGGACCAGCAGGGGATGGGCACTGGGACTGGTGTGGTTCAGGTACCATGACTTCCACAGGGTGGGCACCAGGGCTGGCATGGGGATGGGGCCCAGCAGTGCCCGGTGCCCCCCTCCCTCACCCACCCTGTCCGTCCCCCCCCAGGTGGACAACTCCTCTCTGACGGGGGAGTCGGAGCCCCAGACCCGCTCCCCTGAGTTCACCCACGAGAACCCCCTGGAGACCCGCAACATCTGCTTCTTCTCCACCAACTGCGTGGAAGGTGGGTCTGGGGGGGTCCCTGCCTTGCCCCGGCGGGGGGGGGGGGGGTCCTCGGTGCCTGCCCAGGGCTGTGTCACCCTTCCCACCCCCCGCCGTGTCCCCCCAGGCACCGCCCGCGGCATCGTCATCTCCACGGGGGACCGGACGGTGATGGGGCGCATCGCCTCGCTGGCCTCGGGACTGGAGGTGGGGCGCACCCCCATCGCCATGGAGATCGAGCACTTCATCCGCCTCATCACCGGCGTCGCCGTCTTCCTCGGCCTCTCCTTCTTCATCCTCTCCCTCATCCTGGGGTACACCTGGCTGGAGGCCGTCATCTTCCTCATCGGCATCATCGTGGCCAACGTCCCCGAGGGGCTGCTGGCCACCGTCACCGTAAGGGGCCACCGGGGGAGCGGAAGGGTGGGATGGGGGCGGGGGGTGTGTGTGTACTGGTTCTACTGGGAGGGAGGTGGTGGGCACTGGTTCTGCTGGGTTGGCCCTGGTGCACCCAGAGATGCCCAGTGCCTGGTACCCCCCCGAGCCCGGTGGTTGCCCCCCGAGCCCCATGGGTGTCCCCCAAGCCCAGTGATTGTCCCCCAAGCCTGGTGGGTGCCCCATGGTTGCCCCCTGAGCCCCATGGGTGCCCCGTGGTTGCCCCCCGAGCCCAGTGATTGCCCCCCGAGCCCAGTGGGTGCCCCGTGGTTGCCTCCTGAGCCCCACGGGTGCTCCCCGAGCCCTGTGGGTGCCCCCTGACCCCCGTGTCCCCTCACCCCCTGCCCCAAGGTGTGCCTGACGCTGACGGCCAAGCGCATGGCGCGCAAGAACTGCCTGGTGAAGAACCTGGAGGCGGTGGAGACCCTGGGGTCCACCTCCACCATCTGCTCCGACAAGACGGGGACCCTCACCCAGAACCGCATGACGGTGGCCCACATGTGGTTCGACAACCAGATCCACGAGGCTGACACCACCGAGGACCAGTCGGGTGGGTGCCGGCACCCTGACACCCCCCCCCCCCAAGCATGCTGACTCCCCCCACAGCACCCCAACCTCAGGACCACCCCCTTTCTTCTTGCCCTGGCACCCCTTCCCTGACCCCCTCCCAAGCACCAGCACCCCTTTTCTTGCCCCTGCACCCAGATGTCACTGCCCTGGCACCCCTTCCCTGACTCCCCCCGGAGCTCCCCCACCCCAGGAGCACCCCCTTTCTTACTTCTGTACCCCATTGTCACTCCCCCAGGAGCACCTCAACCCCAGGAGCACCCCCTTTCTTGCCCTGGCACTCCTTCCCTGACACCCCCCTGAGCACCCCCACCTCAGGAGCACCCCTTCTCTTGCCCTCGCACCCAGACATCACTGCCCTGGCACCCCCCCCCCAGGGCACCCCCTTCCCTGGGACCCCAGGGAGCGTGGGAGGTGTCCCCAGAGAAGATGGGGGGGTCCCTCCCAACGCGGCTGACGTGGCCGGGTGTCGTGTCCCCCCCAGGTGCCACCTTCGACAAGCGCTCGCCCACTTGGGCGGCCCTGGCTCGCATCGCCGGGCTCTGCAACCGCGCCGTCTTCAAGCCGGGCCAGGAAAACATCTCCATTTCCAAGGTAGGAGGTTGCTGACACACACACACACACACACACACACACACACACACACGTCGGCGGTGGTGTCACCCTCCTCACCCTCCCCCGGTGGCAGCGGGACACGGCGGGGGACGCCTCGGAGTCGGCGCTGCTCAAGTGCATCCAGCTCTCCTGCGGCTCCGTCAAGAAGATGCGGGACAAGAACCCCAAAGTCACCGAGATCCCCTTCAACTCCACCAACAAGTACCAGGTCTGGGGGTGGTGGCCCCTCCCCTGCCCCGGGGTGACCGGTTGGTGGCCCCCACCACCCCCCCTGGTGCCAACGTGGCCCGCTGTGCCCCCAGCTCTCCATCCACGAGCGGGAGGAGGACCCCCAGGGGTACCTGCTGGTGATGAAAGGGGCCCCCGAGCGCATCCTGGACCGCTGCTCCCGCATCCTGCTGCAGGGCCAGGAGGTGCCGCTGGACCAGGAGATGCGGGAAGCCTTCCAGAACGCCTACCTGGAGCTGGGGGGGCTCGGGGAGAGGGTCCTGGGTGAGGACGGGGGGTGTGTGGGGGGGAGGCACGGGTGCTTGTGGGCATGGGCTGTAGGGACATGGGGGAACAGGGTGGGGGACACAGGGGTATGGGGGGACCTGGTGACAGGGGGATATGGGGGGGGCAAAGGGACGAGGGGACATGGGGTGGGGTGAGAGGGGACATGGGGGATGCAGGGGTGTGGGGGACCTGGTGACAGGGGGATATGAAGGGGGGGGCAAAGGGACGTGGGGACAGGGGGATGTGGGGGACACAAGGACTTAGGGATGTGGTGGACATGGCAGGAGCGTGGTTGTGGGGACACGGGCATGGGGTGACAACTTGGGCCGGGGGGGGCACAACAGGGCACAGGGGGCAAGGGAGCAGGGTGTGCGGAGGATGGGGGGGGGGGGGTCAGGCCATGGGGACAACAGGGGACACGGAGGGGGCAGGACACACAGGGGGCACTTGTGAAGGGGGCAAGCACCAGGGAGACATGGTGGGCACAAGGGATGTGGGGGCAAAAGGAGTGCTGGGGGGGGGGGGGGGTGGTTGTGGCGAGGATGAGGAGCACTGGGCAAGGAAGGGGGGGGTACCCACACCCCATCACCCCCCGGCGGCCCCCCCAGGTTTCTGCCACCTCTACCTGCCCCCGGAGAAGTTCCCACGGGGGTTCCGATTCGACGCCGACGAGGTGAACTTCCCCACCAGCAACCTCTGCTTCGTGGGGCTCATGTCCATGATCGACCCCCCCCGCGCCGCCGTCCCCGATGCCGTCGGCAAGTGCCGCAGCGCCGGCATCAAGGTGGGACCCCCCATCCCAGCACCCCCAAACCCCCCGAGCAGGGGGTCACCCCTCTGTGTCCCGTGTCCCCCCCCAAGGTAATCCTGGTGACCAGGGACCACCCCATCCCTGCACCCCCAAGCCCCCCGGGTCCCCCCCACTCCCGCACCCCCCAAGCAGGGGGTCACCCCTTCTGTGTGCCCCCCCCCTCCCCCCCAGGTGATCATGGTGACCGGGGACCACCCCATCACGGCCAAGGCCATCGCCAAGGGGGTGGGCATCATCTCGGAGGGCAACGAGACGGTGGAGGACATCGCCGCCCGCCTCAACATCCCCGTCAGCCAGGTCAACCCCCGGTAGGTGCCGGTGCTGAGGGGTCCCGGGGGGTGTCGCTGGGGGGTCCGGTGCCCCCCCCCTGAGGCTGCGGTGTGGCAGGGAGGCCAAGGCCTGCGTGGTGCACGGCTCCGACCTGAAGGACATGACCTCGGAGCAGCTGGACGAGATCCTCAAGAACCACACGGAGATCGTCTTCGCCCGCACGTCCCCCCAGCAGAAGCTCATCATCGTGGAGGGCTGCCAGCGCCAGGTGCCCCCACCCCGGGTCACACCATGTCCCCGTGTCCCACCACGTCCCCGTGCCCTGCAGTGCCCTGTCCCTGTGCCTGATGGTGTCCCCCAGCCCTGTGCCCCACAGTGCCACCATCCCTCTGCCTTGTGCCATGTCCTTGTGCCCCATGATGTCCCCATGCCCCATGGTGTCCTCCATCCTCATGCCTGATGGTGTCCCCATCCTTGTGCCACCCTTGCCATGCCCCACGGTGTCCCCATGCTTGTGCCTGATGGTGTCACGCAGCCCTGTGCCCCACAGTGCCACCATCCCTGTGCCCTGAGGTGTCCCCATCCCTGTGCCCCATGGTGTCCCCGTGCCCCACAGTGTCCCCCAGCCCTGTGCCCCATAGTGCCACCATTCCTGTGCCCCGTGGTGGCCCCATCCCTGATCCTGTGGTGTCCCCAATCCTCCCCGTGCCCCACGACACCCCCGTGCCCGTCCCCCTCTCCACGGTGCCTGACCCCCTCCCCGTCCCCCCCCCATCCCCAGGGTGCCATCGTGGCGGTGACAGGGGATGGGGTGAATGACTCCCCGGCGCTGAAGAAGGCGGACATTGGCATCGCCATGGGCATCGCCGGCTCCGACGTCTCCAAGCAGGCGGCCGACATGATCCTCCTCGACGACAACTTCGCTTCCATCGTCACCGGCGTGGAGGAAGGTCGGGGTCAGCCCCTCCATCGCCCTCCTCCCCCCAGCACGGGTACCCACCACCCCCTGTCACCTGCTGTCACCCCCAGGCCGCCTGATCTTTGACAACCTGAAGAAGTCCATCGCCTACACCCTGACCAGCAACATCCCCGAGATCACCCCCTTCCTCCTCTTCATCATCGCCAACATCCCCCTGCCCCTGGGCACCGTCACCATCCTCTGCATCGACCTGGGCACCGACATGGTGAGGGGTGGGGGAGCACGGGGGGGGTGGGGGTGTGTGTGTGTGTGTGACAGGGGGTGACGGAGACCTCGCCCCCCTGCCCCCAGGTCCCCGCCATCTCCCTGGCCTACGAGGCGGCCGAGAGCGACATCATGAAGCGGCAGCCGCGGAACCCCCGCACCGACAAACTGGTGAACGAGCGGCTCATCAGCATGGCCTACGGGCAGATCGGTGAGGGACGGGGACAACGGGGTGCCACCAGAGCCCCTGGCACCCCAGGACCTACCCCTGACATCCCGCACCCACCAGAGATAGAGGGGACACCCCCCCCCCCCCCCAGCTGGCACCGTGGCCACCGTGTGACACCAGGGCTCCCAGTGGCACCCCAGGGCACCCATTGGTGACACCAGCGTGTCCCCTCTGACGAGCACCACGGTCATGGTGTGACCCCAGGGCACCCACTTGAGGTCAAGGCCATGCTGTGGCACCCCAAGATCCCAGGGGTGCCCATCCCTGCTCTGGTGGTACCCGTGCCTATTATAGGGGTCCCCATCCCTGATCCTGGGGTGCCCATCCTCAATCCGGGGGTGTGGATCCCGGGGTGCCCATCCCTGACTCCGGGGTGCTGATCCCTGACCGTGGGGTGCCAATCCTGGGGTGCCCATCCTCAATCCGGGGGTGCAGATCCCGGGGTGCCCATCCCTGACCCAGGGTTCCCCCCACCTCACCCCCCCCCAGGGATGATCCAGGCGCTGGGTGGTTTCTTCACCTACTTCGTGATCCTGGCGGAGAACGGGTTCCTGCCGGGGACGCTGGTGGGGATCCGCCTGGCCTGGGACGACCGCTCCACCAACGACCTGGAGGACTCCTACGGCCAGGAGTGGGTGCGTGTGCCCTCGTGCACCCCTCACACACCCCTCGTGCACCCCTCGCACCTCCCTGCTCTGTGTGTGCCTACACGTGTGTGCCCTCGCCTGCCTACACACGTGTCCCCTCTCCCTCCCCTGGTTCTGCATGCGCGAACCCTCCCCAAAGGCCTTGCACAAGCATCCGTGCACATGTACACGCATGTGTTGGTGTGTTTGCACGTGCCCGCCAAGTCCCATCCCCTGTTTGCGCACCTGCCTTTGCACGGCTGTGCTCCCATGTACACGTTCACATATGCTGGGGCGTGTGCCCCCTCACACACCTGTGCTTGTGTAAAGCCCTTGCAAGTGTGCACATGTATGTGAGTGCCTTCACGTGTGTCATCCTATACTCGTCTTTCTGCACGTCTTGTCCCTTGTACACGCCTCTGCACGTGTGTGCCCTCTCACACGCTCAGGCACATGTTCCCTTACAGACCTGTGCTTGTGCAAAGCCCTTGCATGTGTGCACATGTATGTGGATGTGTTCACACGTGTCATCCCACACTCATTTTTCTGCACGTTCCTTGCACATGCGTGTGCCCTTTCACGTGCTTAGAGACATGTGCCCTCAAACGCCTGCACTTGTGTGAAGCCCTTGCACGTGTGCACACATGTGGGCGTGTTTGCACGCACCATCCCACACTCATCCTTCCACACACCCTCTTGCACGCTCACTCGTGCTCCTGCCCCTCCTTGGTGCGTGCCCACCCGTGCGGGAGCAGGCAAAGGGGAGCCCGTGTGTGCCCTCTTGTGCGATGTGGGGACGTGGGGCACGGGGGGGGGGGGCGTGCAAAGTGGGGGTGGTACAGGGGGGGGAGGGGGGGTGTGCACTGAGGCCGTGCCCCCCCCTCCATCCCCCCCCCAGACCTACGAGCAGCGCAAGGTGGTGGAGTTCACCTGCCACACGGCCTTCTTCGCCAGCATCGTGGTGGTGCAATGGGCCGACCTCATCATCTGCAAGACCCGACGCAACTCCGTCTTCCAGCAGGGCATGAAGTGGGTGTCCCCCCCCCACCCCGCAACCACCTTCCCCCCCCACCACCCCACCCCCAGCACCCACCCTGAACACCCCCCCCCCCACCCAAAACCTTGCACACACACCACCACCACCACACCCCCAGCACCCACCCTGAACACCCACCCCCCCCAAAACCTTGCACACACATTCCACACACACACACACCCCCCCCCTCCGATTTTTTTTCCCCGCAGGAACAAGATCCTGATCTTCGGGCTGCTGGAGGAGACGGCGCTGGCGGCGTTCCTCTCCTACTGCCCCGGGATGGGGGTGGCCCTGCGCATGTACCCCCTCAAGTGAGTCGGGGAAGGGGAGGGGGGGAACCCCAACCCTGCCCCCTCCCCCCAAAACACTCACTAATGTTCCCCCCCCCCCTCCAGGGTCACCTGGTGGTTCTGCGCCTTCCCCTACAGCCTCCTCATCTTCGCCTACGATGAGGTGCGCAAGCTCATCCTGCGCCGGTACCCCGGCGGTGAGTGAGACACCCCCCTCCCCCCCAACTCCGTGGGGACCCCCCCCCACACCCCCCAACACCCCCCCCCTCCCCCCGTGGGTATCATCTCCCCCTGGGGCGGGCATTAATCTCCTGCAATTTGGGGCACAAATCCCCTGCTATGGACTCTGCCCCCTAAATCCCTCCTTTTTGAGCACCCCCAAAGAGGGCACTGCCCCTCCCCCTAAGACTGGCACAGCCCCTTGCCCCCCCCCGCTCCCCTGCTCCCCCCCTCCCCCCCCCCAAAGCAGATGCTGCCCCCCAAAACCATGCTCAGGGCTGGCACCTGCACCCAAAGGGGGGGGGGGGGGGGCACCGGGGGGGGTTGTTATTAGGGGATACCTGGGTGGGGGGGGGAACCCAGAGAAGTCGGGGGGGCACCCAAGAAGCATGGGGAGCACCCAAGGGGGTTAGGGGAGATCCAGGTAGTGGGGACCCCCCCCGTGGGAGAAGGAGAGAGGGTGGGGGGCACCCGGGGGGCTGGGGGACACCCAGGGGGTGGGGGCACCCTTAAACACCCCCCCCCCCCGTTGACTGCTGCCCCCCCTTGCAGGCTGGGTGGAGAAGGAGACCTACTACTAGGTGCCCGTGCAGCCCCTCCGGCCCCCCCACCCCAACCCCGCACCCCCGTACTAACCCCGAGGGCTGGCGCTGCTGGGCATGGTGTGGGGGGGGTCAGGACCCCCCCGTCACGGGGAGGGGGGGGGACCCAGGAGTGCGGGGAGGAGCACCCTTTGCTCCCCCTATGGGGCACCCAGGACACACAACCCCCCCCCCTTCAGAGCAATAAAACAGTTTAACCCCTTCATGCCCTCGTCTGTGTTGGGAGGGGGGGAATGTGGACACTGGGGGGCGATAGGGGGCATTGGGGGGGCAGAGGGACCACGGGGGGGGGGGCAGGATGGGGGGTGCGGGGGGAGGGATTGAACCTGACTGCCCCCCCCCGCTTCCATATCCCCCCATGTCCTCTGTGTCCCCCAATACCCCATTTCCCTCCCGTGTTACCTGCTGCCCCCCCCCAATGTCCCCACATGCCCCCATGTCCTCGTGTGTCCCCTCCATGTCCCCATGTGCCCCCCCCCCCGTCCTCACATTCCCCCCCCCCCCAGTTGAGCATCTCCCCCTGTCCGTTGCCCCCCCCAGAACCAACCCCGGGGGCAGTTTCTCTCCCCACATCATTTCTCAGCCCTCACAACGGGCCAGCAATAACCTGCTGCCCCCCCGCCCCCCAACACCCAAGGACATGTGTGCACAAGCATGGGGGTGTATTGCCCCCCCCCCCGCCGCATGCCTGGATCCCCATCCCGTGGCAGTGGGGGGGGGGGGGTGAAGGGGGTGCGTCCCAGCTCTGCTGAGTCAGCAGCTGGGGGGGGTGGGGGGGGGGGCACGGGGTCTGGCCCCGCTCAGGTTTCGCTGCTGCCGGGTTTCGGTGTCGCCCGGGATTAAAAATAAGGAGGCTCCAAGTCAGGGTCACCCGAAACCGGGGATGGGGGATGGGGGGGGGGGGGGAAAGAGTTCGAGGAGGAGGGGGTCCGTGACCCCCCTGCACCCACTGGCACCCGTGGGCACCCGCAGGGGTTGCAGGCACCCCACTTCTGTAGGCACGGAGGGGGCCTGAGCACCCCGATCCCCTGGGCTCCTGGGCACCCACGGCTCTTGGCGGGGGGGGGGGCGTCCCGGGCACCCCAACGGTAGCCCTGGGCAACCATAGCCCCTGTCAGGGGGGCCCTGGGCACCCTAATGGGGGTCCTGGGCACCCACAGGCCTTGGCACTGGGGTCCCAGGCACCCCACCTCCCTGATATGGGGGTCCTGGCTCCCATAGCTTCTTGGCATGTGGGGAAAAGCCCCCCTTTCTTCCCTGGGGGTGGCCATGGGGGGGGGGGGGGGGGTCTGACCCCCCCCACACCCCCCAGCCCGATGGGATCCACTTCGCAGTGGTCAGCAGAGCGGGTGGTCACCCGATCCGAGGGGGACGAGGTGACAAAATACCGCGTCCCCCACCTCCCTGACAGAGCCGGGCAGCTGGTGGGGGGCAGCTGGGTCCCCTGGATCCTGAGGTGGGGGTACCCAGTGCCCGGGGGGTGGGATGGGAGTACCCCGACCCCCATCCTGGTGCCCTCAGGGCGGCCTCTGGGATGTCCCTGTCCCCAACCAGGGACTCTGGGACATTGGGGACCCCGAGGCTGGGGTGGGGACCGGCAACTCGGGGGTCCCCAGCACCCACTGGGGACCGGCCCCCCGAGCCCCCCTGTCCCTGCGGCGTCCCTGGGACCCGGCGCTGGTGACCCCGGGCTCCGCTCCTTATTTTTAGCCCCCGGCCCCCCCCGGTTCTCCCCGCCGGCTCCTCTTTCCTGGCTTAATATGGAGCTGGAGCGGGGCCGGCGAGGCGGGACGGGACGGGACGGGGCTGAGCCCCCCCCCCACGGCCGGACCCTGCCCCCCCCGGGGCCCTGAGACCCCCCGCACCCGGTGTGGGGGGTGGGGGGACAGGGGTGCAGGGGGGGCGTCGCGCTGTCACTGTCCCCACTTTGTGCCTTCGGCCACTTCGGGGCTGGGAAGGGGCCGCGGGTCTGTGTGTGTCCCCCCCCCCGGCTGTGTCCGTCTGTCCCCTCCTGGTGGGGCCGGAAGGGGCCGTGTCTCTCCGTGTGTGTGTGTGTGTCCCCCCGGGGGCCGTGTCTGTCCGTCCCCCCGGGGGCCAGGCAGGGGCTGCGCCTCCCGTCCCCTGTGCTAGTCCCAGCCGGGCTCTGTCTGTCTGTCCGTCCGTCCGTCCGTGCACACGAAGGCATCGTCCGTCTGTACCCGAGGCTCCCTGTCTGTCCCTCCCTGCGGCTGTTGTCCAGCCCAGGGGCCTGTCTGTCCGTCCCCACGTCTGTCTGTCTGTCCCCAGGACTGTCTGTCCTTTCCCTGGCTGTGTGTCCATCCCCGCTCGTCCCTGAGTTCCGTCCCCATCCGTCCGTCTGTCCGTGAGTCCCAGCCCCGTCTGTCCATCCCTCTCCGCCGCTCCATATCTGCCCGTCGGTCCCATCCACCCGCTCGTCCGTCTGTCCGTCCCCGTCCGTCCGTCCGCCCGGCGGGTGATGGGGGTCTGGGGGTGGCTGCTGGCGCTGCTGGCGCTGGGGGCCGGGGTGCCGGGGGGGTCCGGGGAGGGCCTGGACTTCCCCAGCTACGACGGGAGGGACCGGGTGGTGCCCGTCACCCCCAAGAACTACAAGGCGCTGCTGAAGCGGTTCCCGGTGCTGGCCCTGCTCCACCACCGCCCCCCCCAGGGCGACCGGGGGGCCCTGCGACACCACGAGATGGAGGAGCTGGTCCTGGAGGTGGGCACCGGGGGGGAGGCACGGGGGGCACGGGGTAGCCAGAGGACTCCGCGTGGCGCTGGGGACACCGTAGGGACCAGGGGATGCTGGTGGGACAGGCACCAGGGCTGGGGTACCAGCACCTGTGTGACACTGGGGAGACTGGTGAGGACATGGGGGCACTGGTGGGACTGGCACCAGCACCTGTGTGACACTGGGGATACTGGTGGGGACATGGGGGCACTGGTGGGACTGGCACCAGCACCCATACAGTACTGGTGGGGACCAAGGGACACCAGTGGGGTGGGCATCTACATCCATATGGCACTGGGGACATGGGGACACTGGTGGGATGGGTACCAGCATCCATATGGCACTGGGGACACTGGTGGGGACCAGGGGATGCTACCAGTGCCACCAGCCGTGGGGACGTCGGCTGCTGGGGGGGACCCATCCCCAAAAGCCAGCATCCACCGGGACCCCCAGCACGGGCGGAGAGGGACGGGCAGATGGAGGGATGTAGCGGGGAGGGGGGGGGGGCACAGCCAGGCTGGGGACCCTGGGGGACCCTTAGGTGGGGATCGGGGGGGACAGGGCTGGTGGCAGGTGCCCCCCCACAGCGCGGTGTCCCCCCCAGCTGGCAGCCCAGGTGCTGGAGGACAAGGGAGTGGGCTTCGGCCTCGTCGACTCCGAGAAGGATGCTGCCGTCGCCAAAAAGCTGGGTAAGGGGTACCCCCTCACACCCCCCCCAATCCCCCACCCGGGACCCCTCAGGCACAGTGACCCCCCCCCCCCGATTCCCCTCCCTGGCACAGGGACCTCTGCATCCCCCCAAACCTGGCACACGGACCTCTGTATCCCTCAGCCTGAGACAGGGACCCCCATGAGCCCCCCCAGTTTTAGACAGGGACTCCCCTGTGTCCCCAGCCAGGCACAGGGACCCCACAGGACCCCCAAACCCAGAACAGGATCCCCTCAGCCTCTCCCATCCAGGCACAGGGACCCCCAAACCTGGCATGGGGACCCCCCTCAGCTGATCCCCCCTGGCCCCCCAGGCCTGACAGAGGAGGACAGCATCTACGTGTTCAAGGAGGATGAGGTGATCGAGTACGACGGGGAGCTGGCAGCGGACACGCTGGTGGAGTTCCTGCTGGATGTGAGACATCCCCCCCCCGACCCTGCCAGGGGACCTAGGCGTGTGGGACCCCCCCCCCCCCAACCACTGACATCCCCCTCCCCGCCATTGTCTCAGGAGAGAACCCAGGAGTCCAGGCCCCCAACCTTCCCTTTGCATGTCTGGGGGAGAACCCAGGCATCCTGGTCCGCCCCCCCCGTCCCCTCTGTCCCTGACCTGGGGGGGGTCCCTGGGGACCCCACTCCTCCCCTCCTCCCCGCCAGGTGCTGGAGGACCCGGTGGAGTTCATTGAGGGCGACCATGAGCTCCGGGCCTTCGAGAACATCGAGGATGACCCCAAACTCATTGGATACTTCAAGAATGAGGAGTCCGAGCGTACGTGGGGCTGGGGTAGCCCCCCCCCCGTGTGTGTCCCCTTTGTCCCCCCTGTTCCCCCCCAGCACCCCAGGTACAGCCCCAATTCATCCTTCCGTCCATCTGTTTGGTTATCCATCATCCCTCCATCCATCCCTCCATCCATCCTTCCGCGAGGACACCAGGGACCGATCTGGACCCCCCCCCCCCCAGGAGCGTTCGGCACCACGGGGTTGGGGGCTCCTTCTGGAGCCAGAACCACCGGGATGGGACGGGGCTGGGCTGGGGGTGCCAGCACCAGGACCCCTCCCTGCCCCCCCAGACTTCAAGGCCTTCGAGGAGGCTGCGGAGGAGTTTCACCCCTACATCCCCTTCTTCGCCACCTTTGACAGCAAGGTAGGGGCGGGGGTCCCGGCAGGGCAGGGCCACCCCCCCACCAGCACCCATGGGGGGTTCAGGGACCCCAACCCTGCCCCAGGTGGCCAAGAAGCTCACCCTGAAGCTGAACGAGATCGATTTCTACGAGCCCTTCATGGAGGAGCCGATGACCATCCCCGACCGGCCCAACAGCAAGGAGGAGATCGTGGCCTTTGTGGAGGAGCACAAGAGGTGGGGGCCCGGCCCCCACGGGAGGTGGTTGCCAGGGGAGATGGTTGCCATGGGAGGTAGTTGCCAAGGAGGGATGGTTGCCAGGGGAGATGGTTGCCATGGGAGGTAGTTGCCAAGGAGGGATGGTTGCCAGGGGAGGTAGATGCCATGGGAGGTGGTTGCCAAGGGGAGATGGTTGCCATGGGAGGTGGTTGCCATGGGAGGTGGTTGCCATGGGATGTGGTTGCCAAGGAGGGATGGTTGCCATGGGAGGTGTTTGCCAAGGGGTGGTGGTTGCCAAGGAAGGATGGTTGCCATGGGGAGGTGGTTGCCACGGGAGACCGTTGCCACGGGAGACCGTTGCCATGGGGAGGAGGTTGCCATGGGCACAGGTTGCCATGGGGAGGTGACTGCCAGGGCAGCTGCAGCCTCGGGGATGGGGGATTCCCGGGCAGGGGGAGGCCGGATGGGGGGGCCCCCTCCCCATGTGCAGCAGGGCCCGAGGCCCCCCCTCCTGCCCCCCGGCCCCCTCCCGACAATTCCCCCCCCCCCGACACCGCTTTGCTGGACACGGCCCCTGGGGCGACAGGAGTTTGCGAGGGCTCAGTGGGATGGGGGTGGGTGGGAGGGCGCTAAGCCTGCCCCCGGGGGGGGGGGGAACTCGATGGGCCGTGGGGAAGCAGAGCCCCCCCGGGCCGGGGGTCCCAGCGGGATGGGCAGGGCAGGGTTAAGGCCCCGGGCGCTGTCGGGATTTTCCCGCGGCCTTAATCCCCCCCCCCGATCAACCTGCCCCCCCCCCCCGCCGCGGCCTCAATCCCGCGGGAGATGGGGAGATGGGGGGACCTTCCAGCCCCCCCCGAGGTGCCAGCAGTGAGGAGGGGGGGGCTCAGCCCCGGCCTTGTGCCCCCCAGGCAGCCCTGGTGTCCTGATGCCCCCCCCAGCCGCTTCACCCCCACCTGAGCTGCTCCCCCCAGCCGCACAGCAGAGCCTGGGGGGGGGTGCAGCAGCTCTGAGAGGGGGGCGGGTTTGGGGGTGCCCTCACCGTGCCCCCCCCCCATCTCTCAGGGCCACTCTGCGGAAACTCAAACCTGAGAGCATGTACGAGACCTGGGTGAGTGGGGGGGGGAGGGACTGGGGGGGGTCCTTCCCCCATCACCTTGACTCCCCCAGGGAGCCCCCACCTGTTCTGGGATGCCCCCCCCTCCAGTGGTGACACCGGCCTGTGTCCCCCCAGGAGGATGACATGGACGGGATCCACATCGTGGCCTTCGCAGAGGAGGATGATCCGGGTGAGGGAGGGGCTGGGGGAGTTGGGGAGGGGGGCCAGGGTGTCCGTGGGGTGGTCCCAGCGCCCCCGTTCTGGTGTCGTCCCCCCCCCCCCAGATGGTTTTGAGTTCCTGGAGATCCTGAAGGAGGTGGCCCAGGACAACACGGACAACCCCGACCTCAGCATCATCTGGATCGACCCTGAGGATTTCCCGCTGGTACCGGCCCCCCCAGTGAGGGGGGGGACACCCCACCACGACCCCCACCCCCCCCCCAGCACTGTGTGTGTGCCTGGGGGGGGGGGTGACTGACCCCTCCTCTGTGTCCCCCCAGCTCATCCCTTACTGGGAGAAAACCTTCAACATCGACCTGTCCCGGCCCCAGATCGGGGTGGTCAATGTCACCGACGTGAGTGTGTCATCCCCCCCCCTCCGGGACCCCCGGCATGGGCCCCAATCCCACCTTTTCCTCTTCCCCCCCCGCCCATGCATGTCAGCCAGCCCTTGGGCTGAGGCCTGACAGGCTCATCACACGTGCGCCTCAAAAGCAGCTCCCAGGAGCCAGGGGGTCCCAGCCTGTCCCCATCCCCCCCCCTCCCCTGAGGGTCCTGTGCCCCCTCCCTCGGCGGGTGCCCCCCCCACGTGTCCGTGTCCATGTGTGTCCCCCCCCCCGCCTCCGGTGTCCCCAGGCCGACAGCGTGTGGCTGGAGATGGCAGACGAGGACGACCTGCCGGGGCCGGAGGAGCTGGAGGAGTGGATCGAGGACGTGCTGGCGGGAGAGATCAACACCGAGGACGACGACGACGACGACGATGACGATGATGACGACGATGAAGACGACGACGACGACGACTAGGCCTTGTGCTGGGCCCCAGCCCTGTCCCGTCCGCCCCCCCCCCCCCCGCCGAGAGCCATTAAAGTCCCCAAAGAACCAGGCTGTGTCACCGAGGGGGGGGCGGGAGGGGGAGGGACACACACACAACACGACACACACACACACAAGGCGGGGGCTGGAGGTGCTCCAGGCACTGGTGAGGTCCTCGTGCGAGATGTCCCCTTGTCACCCCACCCCCCCTTGTCACCACCCCCCACGAGATCAGTCCCTAAAAGACACCACCCCACCCCCCCCGGAAAACCCCCCCTGGTGGCAGTTCCCGGGGGTTCTCCCAGTGCAAAATCCCCCCGCCATAGAAATCCACCCCTGGAGACCCCCTCCCCGTGCAAGATCCACCCCCCCTCATGAAATCCCCGTGCAACATCCCCAGGGACACACACACACACACACACACACTTTCCCTGGAACTCGCTGGGTTGGGGGGGGGAACAACAGTGACACCCACGGGGGACTTGCTGTCACCCCCCCCGCCGCGGCTCTTTCCCAGGGTGACAGCCCCTGGGGACCCCCAAATGATGCGGGGGGGGGGGAGGGGGGAAAGGGGGGGGGACACGACACCAGGGACCTCACCCCACGGGATGCTGAGTGGGTGTCCGTGCCAGACCCCCCCCCCAGCCTCCTTCATCCACCCACGGTCCCCGTGGGGCTGGGGTTGAGGGGGGGGAGAAAGATGGAGGAGCCGCCCCGCCCCACGAAGCCCCGCCCACCAAGCCCCGCCCCGTTAAGCCCCGCCCACTCGGCCCCGCCCCGCTGCTCAGAGCGGCAGCACCGAGACACCGAGCGGCCGCACCGGCACCGGCACCGCCACCGGCACCGCCCCAGCCGGCCGGTAAGTGGGGGGGGGGGTTACGGGGTGGGGGGGGGGGGTAACGGAGGCTCCGATCGACCACCGGGACCGGGACCGGGAGCGGAACCGGGGCCGGATGGAGGCGGCGGCCGCCGCCTCCATCCGGTCCCGGTCCCGATCCCGGTCCTCCCAGCCGGGAAGGGGGGCACGGAACTAGACGCCCCCCTTCCCGGTACTAGACACCCCCCTCCCGGTAGTACCCCCCCCCCTCGCCCTCCGCTAAAGAGCAATGCCCCCGTGATGCCCCCCCCCCCCGCTCCCTCCAGCACATCCCGCCGCGGCCAGGAAGGGGTTAACGGGCTCCGGTGTTACCGGTAGTGCCAGGACCACCCCCACCCCCCCCCCCTCCTCCTCCTCCTCCTCCTCCTCCCACCCGTGACACCCCCATCCCCACCCCCCAACACCGGGTCCCACCCGCCCCTTCCACTTCCCCTTTCGCTCCCGTGGGGGGGACCGAACCCGTGACCCGCCAAGGGGGGGGGGCAGGATGGGCAGTCGGTCCACGCGGTGCCACTCGGTTCCCCCCCGCCTTGTCCACGGGGGACACGGGGACCCCCCCTCCCCACTCCGTCGTGTCGTCCCCCCCCCCTCTCCCTCCGGTGCCACCGGGTTCCTCATCCCGCCCCCGAGACACCGGGGTCCGTCCCCCGCTTCGTGGATGCCACTCGCGGGACACGGGGTGTTCGTTCCCTCCCTCCCCCCCCCCCCCAACCCCCCCGACCCGTCCCCACGGTGCCGCCCAGTCCTCCCAGTACCGCCCAGTACCAGCGGAGCACCGGGATGCCACCCCCTTACCCGGGACAGGGTGTGCCCCCCACCCCCGTCGCGGGTGGGTGCTTTTTTGGAGAGGGTTGCGCGTTGCCGGACACCCCCCCCAGGAACACGGGTGGAAAGGGGCGCCTGAGGAGGTCACGCGCCTCGGGGGCCGGGCTGGGCCCAAACTGGGGCCAAACTGGGGCCAAACTGGGCCGTGGCAGTAGCGGAGCCTCCTCTTCCGCCCGGCAGCCCCGGGACGGGGAAGGGCTGGGGGGGGGGGGGACACGAGTCATCGCCCCCCCCCCCCCCGTTTTCCCGCCGTGCTCCGGCCCACGGAGCTTCTGCGCGGCCCCGCGTGGGGAAACTGAGGCACCCAGATGTGCCCCAGATGTGGATGTGGGTCCCTGGGGATGCTGCTCCGGCCGGGGCAGGGCGGGACCTCCCCCTCCCCCCCCCGCAGGACACGGGTGGGACACCCCCCCACCCCCCCCCAGGACACGGTGGGACGATGCCCGTGGCCCAGGGCGGTGCCCGCGGGGCCGTGTCCGTGACTCGGTTTCCCGGGGGGGGGCGACGGACGGACGGACGGACGGACACGGGGGCGGCCCCCGCCCGCGCTGCGCTGCTCCCCGCGGCACAAAGGTCCCTTGTCCCCCGAGCTGCGGGGGGGGGGGGGGGCACACACACACACACACACACACCGGGGGGGCCCCTCCTCCCCGTCCCGCTATCGCCTCCCTCCCCAAAATCACGGGTGGGGGACAGTGATTGGAGGAGCCCCCCCTCCTTCCGTCCCCCCCCCGCACCTGGCCGGAGCGGGGGAGACAAAGGCGGGAAGGAACCAGCCCCCCCCCGTGTCCTGCCCCCCCCCCTCCTCCCGCGGCGGGATTAAGCGCCCCCCCCCCCCCCCCTTTCACAGCCCCCCGCCCGCCCTTGTGAATGGGCCTCCGCGAGGCCACGCCCCTCGTGCATATTCATGAAGCGCTTTGCATGGGAAGAGTGAATGGGGGGTCCCGCGGGGTGGGGGGGGGTCCCGGGCATCCCTCCCCGCCCCCCCCCCTTCTCCCTCCTCGGGGCTGCTTGGGGGGGGGGACACCCAGGCGTCCGGGCCGGACCCGCCGGGCCTGGGAACGGGCAGGCGGCCACGGCGGGGCGGGGAAGGTGGGGAGGGGGGGGCCTCCCCGCCCCCACCCCCCCCCAAACCCCCCCGTCCGGAAGGACCCGGCGTCCGGGCCAAGGGCTGAGTCATCGGCTGCCTTAAAGGGGCCGGACACGGCTGGGACACGCGTGTGCGCGGGGTGGGGGGGGGGCACCACGCGGGGGAGGGGGGGGGGGGGGGCACCACGCGGGAGCGCGTGTGTGTGAGCGTGTAAGTGTGTGCGTGCGGGTTCACGCGTGTGCACACGTGTGCGTGGGAGGGGGGGGGGTGTGCGTAGGGGGGAGGGTGTCTGCGTGTGCAGGTGTCTGCGTTGGGGGGGGTTGTCTGCGTGGGGGGGGAGTGTTTACGGCTGTAGGCACGAGTGTGCGTGTGCGGGGGGGGGGGGGGTGTGCGGGGGGGGTGCGCATGCGTGCACGTGCCGGGTGAGCAGCACGGTGGGTGGCAGCGTGTCTGTGTGTCCCCCCCCCCCGCCATATGTCTGTGTGTGTGTGTGTGTTGCCCCCCCCGCCGTGTGTGTGTGGCCCGCGTGGGGTGCCCGGGTCCCGTCTCCCCCCGTCCGTCCCCCACCCCCCAGCACCCATGGCTGACACCACCGGGGGGGGGGGACACCCCAAAGGGCAGCCGGGTGCTGTGATCACCACGGCAACCGCATCCCTGGGGTGGGTGGCAGCGGTCGCCATGGCAACCGAGGCGCAACAGGAGATGGGGGACAGGCTGTGACCCCCCCACACACACCCCCCTCACCCCCCACCCGGGGCCTGGCACTGGGGCTGGGGGGTGCCCCTGCTCCCCCCCACCCAGCGGCCCCCCACCCCAGGGTGCCCAGAGCCACTGTGAGGGGGGGGGGGGGCTGTGCCGTCAAAGAGGAGGGGGTCAGATCGTGCGATGGGAGGGGGGTGTCGGTGCATGTGCAAAGGCCGGGGGGGGGGGGGAGGGGGGCATACACAGCGTGAGCACCCGCTGCCATCGCCCAGCGGGTCCCACCGTCCGTCCCCCCCACCCCACCCCGTCCCTGTCACATCCCATGAACATCACATGAGTCACGGGCCAGCGGAGCCCGGCTGGCGCCGTGGCGGGGGGGGGGGAGAGAGAGGGAAGGGGGGGGTCATCGGCTGAGGCCGGGCAGCTCGTGACGCGGGTGGTGCCAGCCATGGCCGAGTACCGCAGCCTCCTGGAGGAGCTGGCCCAGAACATCACGGCCGAGGACCTGGAGCAGCTGAAGTCGGCCTGCAAGGAGGACATCCCCAGCGAGGAGAGCGAGGCCATCGCCACCAGCCACCACTGGTTCTCCTTCCTGGAGAAGCACAGCAAACTGGACAAGGGTGAGACACCCCCACCCCCCCCCCCCCGGGTGGCCCTGGCACCCCCCTGTCCCCGTCCCTGTCCCTCCCCTGGTCCCCAGCCCCGGCTGCTGCCCTGATCCTGCTCTGTCCCCTCCCCTGGTCCCCATCCTGGTCCCCCGGTCCCTGCCCCGGTCCCTGTCCCCTCTCCTGATCCCTATCCCTGTCACCTGCCCCTGGGATCTGGTCCCATCCCTGTTTCCTGGTCCCTGTCCCCATCCTGGTCCCCTGGTCCCTGTCCTGGTCCCTGTCCCCATCCTGATCCCTATCCCTGTCACCTGCCCCTGGTATCTGGTCCCATCCCTGTCCCCCGCTGGTCCCTGTCCCGATCCTGGTCCCCAACCTGATCCCCTGTTCCCTGTCACTCGCCCCTGGGGTTTGGTCCCGTCCCTGTCCCCCAGGCTTGTCACCTCTCCTGATCCCCATCCCAGTCCCTTGTCCCCTGCCTGATCCCTGTCCCGGTCCCTGTCCCCTGTGGCCCCCACTCTGGCTCCTTCCCCCATCCTGCTACCCATCCCTGTCCCCTCTCCTGGTTCCAGTCCCTGTCCCTGCTCCTCATCTCTGTCACCCGCTGTTAGCCTTGTCCCCTCTCTCTGTCACCCGCCTTGGTCCCCACTCTGGACCCTGCCACCGCTCTGGTCCCCATCCCAGCCCTTCTTCCTGTCCTCTGTCCCCATCCCCTGGGATTGTTGTCCCCTGTCCCCTGCCCTGCTCCCCAATCTTGCCTGTTCCTTGTCCCCAGCTCCTGTCCCCTCTCCTGGTCTCTGTCCCCAGCTCCTGTCCCTTCTCCCGGTCTTCCCCCTGTGGTACCAGTCACCGTCCCCTGTCCCTGTCCTCGGGCACCCTTTGGAAAGCAGCGCGGGTGGCTTGACACGCGTCCCCCGTCCCTGTCCCCGACCCCGTCCCGGTCCCCGCAGACAACCTGTCGTACATCGAGCACATCTTCGAGATCTCCCGCCGCCCCGACCTGCTGACCATGGTGGTGCAGTACCGCACCCAGGTCCTCAAGATCTCCGAGGAGGACGAGGTGGACACCAAGCTCACCCGCATCCCCAGCGCCAAGAAGTACAAGGGTGAGCCCCCCCCCCCCCCCCAGCCCCAGGACAGGGACCCCAGGGCAGGGACAAGGACCCCCCTGTCCCCAGGGCAGGGACAAGGACCCCCCCCTCATCAGGGACAGAGACCCCCTCATCAGGGACAGGGACCCCAGGGCAGGGACAAGGACCCCCTGTCCCCTGCGCTGGGACAGGGAACCCCCCCATCAGGGACAGGGTCTCTCTGGTTGGTGGGGGGGGGGGACACAGGGAGAGGCCCCCACTGACATCCCCCCCCCCGTGTCTCACAGACATCATCCGACAGCCCTCAGAAGAGGAGATCATCAAACTGGCCCCCCCACCCAAGAAAGCCTGAGGGGGGGGGCGAGGAGCAGGAGGAGGAGAAGGAGGAGGAGGAGGAGGAAGGCTGTGCCCCCCCCCCCCGCCCCCATGTCCCCCCCCACCGCCTCTCCGGCCCCGGGGCACGGGCAGGTGGGGGGGGGGGGGGGGGGCCGGCATGGTCACTAACAAAGTCTTAACGCCCCCCCCCGCCGGGGCCGGGGCAGCTCTGCGTGTGCGTGTGTGTGTGCACGTGTGGGTGTGCGCGTGTTTGGGGGGGGCGCTTTGCTATTCCCAGGGACCCCCCCCAACAAAGCCCTCACTGGGAGGGGGGACAAAAAGAACAGGGACCACCACCACCCCCCCCCAAGTCCAGGTTGTGTCTGGGGGGGGGGGGTGACAGGCACTGGGACCACCCCCCCACCCCACTGCTGGGGGGGGGGGGGAACGACAGGGCTGGGGACCCACGTGAGCGTCGGGGGGGGACGGGACGCAGGGAGGAAGGACAGGGCAGGTCGGGAAGGAGTGAGCAGCAGGGCTGAGCTGGGGAGGGGGTGTCTTTGCTGACCCCCCCCCCCAGGCAGGATGGAGGATGGTGTGAGTTTGTCAGGCCTCAGC